>NW_026886745.1:0-7947 GCF_032173495.1 Musca vetustissima | reverse complement strand
TCAATCATCAGCCAAGGCGTGGATTTTTTAAAGAATATTTTTTTCAATCATCAGCCAAGGCGTGGATTTTTTAAAGAATATTTTTTTCAATCATCAGCCAAGGCGTGGATTTTTTAAAGAATATTTTTTTCAATCATCAGCCAAGGCGTGGATTTTTTAAAGAATATTTTTTTCAATCATCAGCCAAGGCGTGGATTTTTTAAAGAATATTTTTTTCAATCATCAGCCAAGGCGTGGATTTTTTAAAGAATATTTTTTTCAATCATCAGCCAAGGCGTGGATTTTTTAAAGAATATTTTTTTCAATCATCAGCCAAGGCGTGGATTTTTTAAAGAATATTTTTTTCAATCATCAGCCAAGGCGTGGATTTTTTAAAGAATATTTTTTTCAATCATCAGCCAAGGCGTGGATTTTTTAAAGAATATTTTTTTCAATCATCAGCCAAGGCGTGGATTTTTTAAAGAATATTTTTTTCAATCATCAGCCAAGGCGTGGATTTTTTAAAGAATATTTTTTTCAATCATCAGCCAAGGCGTGGATTTTTTAAAGAATATTTTTTTCAATCATCAGCCAAGGCGTGGATTTTTTAAAGAATATTTTTTTCAATCATCAGCCAAGGCGTGGATTTTTTAAAGAATATTTTTTTCAATCATCAGCCAAGGCGTGGATTTTTTAAAGAATATTTTTTTCAATCATCAGCCAAGGCGTGGATTTTTTAAAGAATATTTTTTTCAATCATCAGCCAAGGCGTGGATTTTTTAAAGAATATTTTTTTCAATCATCAGCCAAGGCGTGGATTTTTTAAAGAATATTTTTTTCAATCATCAGCCACGAAATTTGACAAAGCGTACTGATTTAAGTCTATATATTTTCTTCCGATTTTAGGTAAATGTGCACCAAAGTCCCTTAATATCCTTCGATTTGCACGAAATTTGGCATATCGTACTGAATTGAGCCTAGAATGATGAGTGGAGAGTTTCGGGAAAATCGGTTCAGATTTCCCATTTCTCTTCCCCATAGCTCCCATAAATATTTTGCATAGCGTACTGAACTGAGTTTAGAAAGATGTGTGTTAAATTTCGTGGAAATCGGTTTAGATTTAGCTCCCATATATATTTTCGTCCGATTTAATGTAAATGGTGTACCAAAGCCTCTATATTTTTCGATTTGCCCGAAATTTGGCATAGCGAAATGAAGTAGGTATAAAATTATGTGTGTTAAGTTTCCTGAAAATCGGTTTAGATTTAGATATAGCTCCCATATATATTTTCGTCCGATTTTATGTAAATGGTGTACAAAGGTCCTTATATATTTTTTGATTTGTACGAAACTTCGCACAGCGTACTGAATTGAGCTTAGAATGATGTGTGTAAACTTTTTTAGAAATCGGTTCAGATTTAGATGTAGCTCCCATATATATTTTCGTGCGATTTAATGTAAATTGTGCACCAAAGTCCCTATATATCTTTCGATTTGCACGAAAATTGGCATAGTCCAGAATGATGTGTGTCAAGTTTCCTGAAAATCGGTTCAGATTTGGATATAGCTCCCATATATATTTTTGTCCGATTTATGGTAAATGGTGTACCAAAGTCCCTATATATCATTCGATTTGCACGAAATTAGGCGCAGCGTAATGAATTAGATCGAGAATGATGTGTGCAAAGTTTCGTGGAAATCGGTTTAGATTTGGATATAGCTCCCATATATATTTTCGTCCGATTTAAAGTAAATGGTGTACCAAAGTCCCTACATATCTTTCGATTTGTACGAAATTTGGCACAGTGTAATGAATTAGGTCTAGAATTATATGTGTCAAATTTCCTGAAAATCGGTTCAGATTTGTATATAGGTCCCATATATATTTTCGTCCGATTTAAAGTAAATGGTGTACCAAAGTCTCGATATATACTTCGATTTGCACGAAATTTGGCATAGCGTACTGAATTAAGTTTAAAACAATGTGTGTTACATTTTGTGAAAATCGGTTCAGATTTAGATATGGCTCCTATATATATTTTCGTTCGATTATCGGTAAATAATGCACCAAAGTCCCTTTGTATCCTTCGATTTCCACGAAATTTGGCAAAGCGTACTGAATTGAGTCTAGAATGATGAGTGCAGAGTTTCGAAAATCGGGTTAGATTTCGACATATCTCCCATATATATTTTCGTCCGATTTTATGTAAATGGTGCACCAAGGTCCCTTTGTATCCTTCGATTTGCTCGAAATTTTGCATAGCGTACTGAAATAAGTCTAGAGAGATGTGTGTTAATTTTCGTAAAAATCGATTCAGATTTAGATATAGCTCCGACGTACCGAATAGAGTGTATCAATTTTGCTATAAATCGTTTTCCATAAATTTTCCCCATGTTACGCAGGCGGCTCTAAATCTGCTCGAATGAAATTAAAGTTAGATTGGGGAAAGAGGGAACATAGACGTGCAATTGTTAGGATACATATGTACAATATACCCAAAGTGGTGAAGGGTATCATATAGTCGGCCCCATCCTACTTTACTACTTTCCTTACTGGTTTAAGAATATTTTATCAACCATCAGCCAAGGCGTGGATTTTTTAAAGAATAATTTTTAAACCATCAGCCAAGGCGTGGATTTTTTAAGGAATATTTTTCCAAACATCAGCCAATGCGTAGATTTTTTAAAGAATATTTTTTCAACCATCAGCTAAAGCGTGAATTTTTTAAAGAATACTTTTGTTTTTTTTTTGCATTTCCACACATTTTTGTGGCAAGTAATAAAGTCCAAATGCCCCCCGTCTCCCCAGAAAGTGCAAAACAAATCATTGACAGCCACCAAATTATTGACAGTCATCTGGGCCATTAATACAAATTGAGCTGTGTAGCTGCATGGTCTGGTGGAAAAACAATTTGAACATTGCCAGGCCAAAAATGATTGCTTGGAAAACATTTCATTGATCCATTTGAACCATTCATCATTTGGTTTTCAGTCGAGTCATTGTTGGTGAAATCTGATGATTGTTTTTATGCGATTTACAGCAGCAGCAACAACAACGAAAATCCAACATTTCCCACACCAACGATTCAAACACATCAACGATTCAGCCACACTCCTCCCCACCACGCAACAATTGCTACAAACATTGATATATGGATGGCTCATTGACACAAATATTTCGAATATAAATATCAGAATCCGAACAAAAATGCAATTGATGTATAAATCTGTTTTAGCAAATAATCATCATAGAATTATACAGACAACAACAGCAGCAACACCACCAACCAAATCATATGTGTTGTGTGAATTTTGTTGTTGCTGTTGTTGTCGATAATGCCTCTAAACATATTTTTATTGGATTTTGAATTTCGTTTTTTTGTTGTTTGATTTTCGCAAAAGTGCAAAACAATTTGCATAAATCCAATTAAAAATTGATAGTTGGAAATTTGTTGTCTCTCAATCAATGATGTATGAGTGTTGTTGTTTTTATTGGGGTTTTGTTATCTCAGTTTTGGTTTGGAAAACCCCCCTTTGAATATTCGTTGCATGTCTGCATGGCGTGACAAAATTGAAAAAATCACTAAAACTATCAATATGACATTAAATCCCGATATCAATTTAACAAACTGCGTTTTTCGTATTTTTTTTTAGTTTTATTGAAGCGATTGATTGAAGCTACGCATTTTAGTATGTAAAGGGTGTGCATGGAAAGGAGAGATGGAGAAAAGAATATTACGATTTTGGGTATATTGAACGAAATATTTTAAGGTGCGGATTTATTAACATTTTTTTTCAATAACCGAGGTGAGGATATTTTTCGAAATATGGCGCAGATTTAAAAAAAAATATTTTTTCAGGGATTTTTTTATGTATGGCGTAGATTTATTAAAAAATATTTTTTCAGGGACCTACGTAAGGCGTAGATTTATTAAAAAATATTTTTTCAGGCGTGGATTTTTTAAAAATTTTTTCAGGGACACATAAGGCGTGGATTTTTAAAAACTATTTTTTCAAGGATTTTTAAATAAGGCGTGGATTTTTAAAAAATATTTTTTCGCGCCCCACATGAGGCGTAGATTTTTAAAAATATTTTTTCAGGCGTGGTTTTTTTAAAAATATTTTTTCAGGCGTGGATTTTGTAAAAATATTTTTTTAAGCGTGGATTTTTTAAAAATATTTTTTCAGGCGTGGATTTTATTAAAAATATTTTTTCAGGCGTGGATTTTTTAAAAAATATTTTTTCAAGGCGCGGATTTTTTAAAAAATATTTTTTTTAGGCGTGGATTTTTAAAAAAAAATAGTTCTTCAAGGCGTGGATTTTTTAAAAAATATTTTTTCAAGGCGTGGATTTTTTAAAACTTATGTTTTCAAGGCATGTATTTTTTACAACATATTTTTACAATACATGGATTTTTAAAAAATATTTTTTCAAGGCGTGGATTTTTTAAAAAATATTTTTTCAAGGCGTGGACTTTTAAAAAATATTTTTTCAAGGCGAGGATTTTTAAAAAATATTTTTTCAAGGCGTGGATTTTTAAAAAATATTTTTTCAAGGCATGGATTTTTAAAAAATATTTTTTCAAGGCGTGGATTTTTAAAAAATATTTTTTCAAGGCATGGATTTTTAAAAAATATTTTTTCAAGGCGTGGATTTTTAAAAAATATTTTTTCAAGGCGTGGATTTTTAAAAAATATTTTTTCAAGGCGTGGATTTTTAAAAAATATTTTTTCAAGGCGTGGATTTTTTAAAAATATTTTTTCAAGGCGTGGATTTTTAAAAAATATTTTTTCAAGGCGTGGATTTTTAAAAAATATTTTTTCAAGGCGTGGATTTTTAAAAAATATTTTTTCAAGGCGTGGATTTTTAAAAAATATTTTTTCAAGGCGTGGATTTTTTAAAAATATTTTTTCAAGGCGTGGATTTTTAAAGAATATTTTTTCAAGGCGTGGATTTTTAAAGAATATTTTTTCAAGGCGTGGATTTTTAAAGAATATTTTTTCAAGGCGTGGATTTTTAAAGAATATTTTTTCAAGGCGTGGATTTTTAAAAAATATTTTTTCAAGGCGTGGATTTTTAAAAAATATTTTTTAAATGCGTGGATTTTTAAAAAATATTTTTTCAAGGCGTGGATTTTTTAAAAATATTTTTTCAAGGCGTGGATTTTTTAAAAATATTTTTTCAAGGCGTGGATTTTTTAAAAAAATATTTTTTCAAGGCGTGGATTTTTAAAAATTTTTTCAAGGTGTGGATTTTTAAAGATTTTTTCAAGGCGTGGATTTTTAAAGATTTTTTTCAAGGCGTGGATTTTTAAATATTTTTTTTCAAGGCGTGGATTTTTAAAGAGTTTTTTTCAAGGCGTGGATTTAATAAAAAATATTTTTTCAAGGCGTGGATTTTTTAAAAAATATTTTTTCAAGGCGTGGATTTTTAAAAAAAAAATATTTTTTTAAGGCGTGGATTTTTTAAAAAATATTTTTTCATAAATTGATACAAATGGATTTTTTAAAACCTAATATTTTTTCAGGTCTTTTTGAAATGGAAAATAGAAGCAGCAGCATAAAATAAAACGAATGATACTGTCATAAAATGGGATAGTATTGAACTTCAAATTTGATATGGGAATAAAGAAAATACAAAATGGATGTAAATTTATTTGTTTAAATATACATGTGTGATCTCTTTATTTATTGAAAGAATATTTAAATTAGAATAGTCCTGAATTAAAGAAAACCAGTAAGAAAAATCGGTTGAGATTTAGATATAGCTCCCATATATAGTTTCGTCCGATTTCAGGTAAGTGGTGCACCAAAGTACCTATATATCTTTCGATTTGCACGAAATTTGGCACAGCGTTCTGAATTAAGCCTAGAATGATGTGTGCTAAGTTTCGTGACAATCGGTTCATACTTAGATATTGCTACCATATATATTTTCGTCCGATTTAATGTAAATGGTACAACAAAGACCCTATATATAAATTTGGCATAGCGTACTGAACGGATTCTAGAATAATGTGTGCTAAGTTTTGTGAAGATCCGTTCAGATTTGAATATAGCTCCCATATATATTTTCGTCCGATTTTACATAAATGCTGCACCAAACTCCTAATGTTTGTGGGATTAACAAGAAATTTTGCACAACTTATTAAATTGAGACTTGAATGACGGGCGTTATTGGGGTTTGTTAAAATTGATGCAGATGCAGCCATAGTTTCCATATGTATTTCGAACGGGTTTCTGAATTTTTAACAGTGCGGCGTACCGAATAGCTTGTATCAATTTTGCTATAAATTTGTCCCATGGTACGCAGATGACTATAAATCAGTCCGAATGAAATTAATTTTATCATAGGTTGCAGAAAGACATTAGTGTGTTCCTTTGAGGGAACATTGACATACAATTGTAAGAATACATAAGTACAATATACCCAAGGTGGTGAATGGTACCATGTAGTCGACCCAGTCCGACTTCCCTACTTTGCTTTCTGGCTTTCTTTCCTTTCTATAGTGCAAATAGTTCACCACATATCTTATTTCAATTTCCAAAATCTTCTTGTGGTTTTTACATAAATTTCAACAAATCGTACATTTCCATCGATGACAGAAAGCCACTCAAATACAAACGGCAACATTTATCACAAACAGAGAATGACAAGACTTAAAGAGAATCAAAAGAATACAAAATGAAATACCCTCAAAGGATGGAACTTGACATACAGTTGTGCCAAGCAAGGAGAGCAAGTTTGACTTCCAGGCACAATATTCGAAAGGCATTACAATGTCTCCATTCCAAAAAAAAGGGTAAAAAAGATGCAAACGGAGTAACGAATAGAATGGTGCTACCCTACAATATAACATTGTATTATTTATTAAACCGCAATGAAATAGGGTATTTATGGACCTATATGTACATCAAAATATTATTTAGAATCCCAGGTTCTAATTTTGACAGAATTTGAAAAATATTAAAAAATATATTCTTTATATAATCCACGCATGTAGTGGTCCTTTATTAAAAATCTTCGCTTCTTATGTTTCTTCTGGTGATCCTTTAAAAATTATTCTTTTAAAACTCCCTTAGATGGTCTGTAAAAATATTCTTTAAAAAATCCACGCCTTAGATGGTCTGTAAAAATATTCTTTAAAAAATCCACGCCTTAGATGGTCTGTAAAAATATTCTTTAAAAAATCCACGCCTTAGATGGTCTGTAAAAATATTCTTTAAAAAATCCACGCCTTAGATGGTCTGTAAAAATATTCTTTAAAAAATCCACGCCTTAGATGGTCTGTAAAAATATTCTTTAAAAAATCCACGCCTTAGATGGTCTGTAAAAATATTCTTTAAAAAATCCACGCCTTAGATGGTCTGTAAAAATATTCTTTAAAAAATCCACGCCTTAGATGGTCTGTAAAAATATTCTTTAAAAAATCCACGCCTTAGATGGTCTGTAAAAATATTCTTTAAAATCCACGCCTTAGATGGACCTCTAAAAATATTCTTTAAAAAATCCACGCCTTAGATGGTCTGTAAAAATATTCTTTAAAAAATCCACGCCTTAGATGGTCTGTAAAAATATTCTTTAAAAAATCCACGCCTTAGAAAAAATATTGTGTACTAATCCAGTAGAGCATTGAACCATGGACCCATGTCCGAATATTCTCTTATCAATATTAAGGTTACAGTAGGAGCGCACATCAGTCTCTTCAATATTATGTGTATGTTAGTCTTTAGTTATTTACGAACAGTCCGTCCCCTTTTATCGAGAGCCAAACAAAATCTACTGCAGACATAGAAAACATTCGTCATCGATGTATGTAAATGTTGAAGACGAAACAAACCAGTAAGGAAAGTAGTAAAGTCGGACGGGGCCGACTATATGATACCCTTCACCACTATGGGTATATTAAAAAGGACTATTAGCATGAAATTGGATGAAATAAAATATGTGATATTTATATAAATGTG
>NW_026886744.1:0-80497 GCF_032173495.1 Musca vetustissima | reverse complement strand
GCTTGGAACTAGGAAAGTTTTGGCCAGCAGACAGCTTATATTTGGAGGTGTGTATGAATGTGTTAGCCACAGAGCCCTTAATTTTGAGTAGGTTTGTCCTACGATAGCAGTGATATGGTTGTTCCAGCTTAATGATTTGTTGAAAATTACTCCAAGATTTTTGGCGCTGGATACCAGCTCGATTTTTTCCATTGTTGACAAGAATGTCAGTACGCTGCGATGATATTTTTGTTTTTGTGAATGATCAAGCATTTTGATTTAAGCGGATTCAATAATAGGCCATTAGCTTAAGCCCACTCGCATAATCTAGAGAGATCCTGATTAAGAATTTCTACACACTGACTTATATTGTTTAGGGAGCTACTCAAAAATACTTGCACATCATCTGCGTACATGTGTGCTTGACTATGGTGAAGTTGATCAGGAAGATCGTTAGCGTATAAGGAGAAGAGGTGCGGACCTATGATGGATCCTTGGGGAACTCCTTTTTTTACAGCCATAGGTTAGAGATCAAGGTTCCAGTGTAAACTGACTGAAATCTATTTGAGAGACATGACGAAATTAGTTTTGTCGAAGTTGTGGAAAAATTAAAAAAAACGACGAAGTTTAAAACACAAGTTTTAATGGTCGACGGTATCAAATGCTTTTGAGTGATCAAGCAAAACAAGAAAACATATCTTATTTTCGTCAGTCTCGCACCTTATAGACTCTGAAACTTCTATAAGAGCAGTGGTGCAGCTGTGCCCCGCACGAAAACCAGATTGAACATTACTGAGCAGTGAGTTTCTTTGAAGATACTCGGACATTTGTTCCTGCACGATTTTTTCGAATATTTTTGAAAGGAAGCACAGAATTGCAATTGGGCGAAATTCCGAATTTGATTTTGGTATAGGTATGATTTTTGCATGCTTCCAACCACTAGGAAATGTGCTGGAAGTGAGTATGGAATTAAAGAGATATGTTATGTATGGCAGTACAGAAGGGAGTAGTATTCGTACACACTTAGGGTCAATTCCGTCAGGACCAATGGTGTCAGAAGTAATTTCTTTAAAGCATTTAAGAACTTCATTATTTGAAACACCGTGAAATTCAATACATTGTATGTTGACTTTTCATTCGCAACAATCGATTCAAAAAACAGTTTTGCCTAATTTAATCTCTTAATTTTTTCGAATGCGTTACGACGAATCGGTTGATTGTTTGGATTCCAGGAGTTAAGCTTTTGACGTCCAAGTCGTCGAAAATGCCATTTAATGTTCTTACGAAAACCGCCGTGGGATATTAACTCAGATCTGTATTAGTCTAAAATTTTAATTTATGGAAACTTGTTTAACATATTGTAATTTAATAATATCTTTATTATTGTCTATAAAGCTGAAAATTATAAAATTATTATTTTGTTCTTATCGTCCTGCAGTTGAATTCAGTAGCTTCATTTCATTATTTCCCTTTTGCACAATTTTCAATTTTTGCATTTATTAACAAATTATTATAACTATGTGATTCTAAAAAAATTAAAAGAACGATGAAAGAGAGAGATTCGAAGGAAATATCGACGCCTCTGAACCATAGTATGCTAAGTCAAATTAGCATGATTTAAAGTTCTTTACGTTATTAGATACTACTAAATACTAATTTATATTCTCTGAAATTTTGGTAATCATCGGCCAATCCAAACCAAAATTATAAGCAAAAATGTACTTAGCATTGCACGTAAAATATAAGAAACTTCCATACTTTGAGAGCTTCTACTGAAAAACTCACTTTTTAGACTTAGTATACTATGGTTCGGAGGCGTCGATATGTAGGTGTCGAATCTATATGGATCAAAGGAAGTATATGGAAAAAACAAAAAACGAAGAAAAAACAAAAACAACGATGGAAGAGAGAAATTCAAAGGAACTATATGGAGCAAAGGAACTATAAAGAACAAAGGAATTGTATGGAGTAAAGGAACTATATGGAGCAAAGAAACCATATGGATCAAAGGAACTATATGGAAAAAGGAACTATATATTGAAAAAACGAAAGAAAATAACGATGAAAGAGGGAGATTTAAAGGAACTATGCAGGAGTCGGAGCTATATGGAGCAGAGGAACTACATTAACGAACTAGTTTCTTTTTAAAAAAGGAACGAGAAAGATCGATCCGCAAAGTGAACTAAATTGCCCAACTCTAATAAGAATGTCGATTTTTTCTTTATATTAATTTTCATTTACCATTGTCTGTTTTAAATCCGTTTTTTTATTATTTCAGTTTCATGTTTTAGATTTTCAATTTAATTTCTACTGTTACATACAGTTACAGTTAATAAGCAGGCGTTTAAATATTGCGATATTGCGTTTTTTTTTTGCCGAAAGTGGCTACCAAAAAGGTGTTGGAAAGGATTCTGACTTGTCAATTGATATTTTTGAAGACCATCTGCATAGCAGTTGGATTAATTTCCGCCAAACAGAGCGAGAAAGAAGAACTACTACTGTAAATCTCTACTGAAAACCTGGTATTCCTGGTGTAATGCGTTGTAATCAACAAATTCTATTTGTTTATGCTTCAGGGGATTATGTGACATTGTTAGCCACACTTTAACATTTATCTAAAGCTCAAAGCATACGCAATAATATTGGGGAAAATGCATATTATTAGTTACTGGTGCCTATTCTTCACTATTTTGACCTCTACTTCCTTCATTGTAAGTTGCTGCATTATTTATTTATTAATTTAATTGATGTTTTTCCTGTACAACAAGACAAAAGTGTAATAAGTGACAGTAAAGGATTATAAATATAATCACAATTCCATTAGGTTTTTAATAATAAGTATCTTAGATATTATAAAAGTGGTAAAAGAATGTATACCTTATGGAAAAGAATATTTATGGTTATAAACATGAGTCGAAATAAATTAAAAATGATTGAACTACAATAAAAAATATACAATTGTTAATAATACAATTGTTAACAAAATGAACGATTAGCGAATCAAATACGATCAAACCTAACGTTTTCAATTATTAAAAAAATGTTGTATAACCCGTTTTTTTAATTACTTATATTGTTGATGCATTTCAAATCAGATGGTAAAGCATTCCAATGACGCTTTTCCTCCATAGTTTTTAACATGCTCTTCTGAAGAGATATGCCTTCGCCCAAAATGTCTGAATAACGATGATAGTGGCGGAATTTTTTATATAATTTTTGATGTCTTTGGCGGGAGGTTCTTGGAACGCTTCCTCGTGGTCGAAGTCTTCAAAATTCTCAAGTTTATAATATTCCATAACACACGAGGTTAATTTTCGTTCTCTCTTTTTTGGGTGTTCCCAATCCCAAGTTATAAGTTATAAAATATGAAATGTGTACTCCTGATATGGCTCTCCTCCTGTTCCATTCGCCATCTTGTGATTTTGAGCATCATTTTGACCACGCCAGACCTAAGAAGTTGTAATTTATATACTATTTCCATTCCGCCATCGCCAACAATATTTCCAATTGTTTTTTTTTTTTATTTGTTGTTTTTGACTTTTAAACGCAAATAAATTCATTTATAAATTTCAAAATAGTCATAAAATAACTATTAACGAAAGAATTGTTCCCTAACATATGTGATACTTGATTTTTTTAGTCAGCTCCCATTTTATTTACTTGCGAAATTTCTCGCATAAATTGTCATCACATACTCCTTTTTCTTTTCATTTAGTCTACCAAATTTTCCAACATTGCAAGATTTACCACATTCTAACATCCTTTAAATAAGACGAAAGCGAAAAAATTAACCTTGAAATGAGATTCGGAATAATTCGAAGGGGGAGAGCAAGTAAATTCCCGGGAAACTGACGCCCAGAATAAGGCGGAGAGTGATAAGCTTATCGTATTGCAAATGAAACATATGTATAATAATTTTTACCCCTAAAGTATGCTCTGATAAGTCCATATGTGTCGATAATACAGTTTATACCTAGGATAATACAGTACTTCTCATTAAATTGATATATATCCTGTTTTATCGGCTTTAATTAAGGTATTAAGTGAAATAACTATTAATAGATGGTGCTGCCTTTCGTCATTATTATTTTAAGCGTTGTTAAATCTTCAATGTATCGAATATGTGCAAATGTTGCCAACATTAAATTAGTTTCAGAGGTGGGAAGAATGAACACTATTTTCCCCATTTGTTTCAGAATTTATATACCCTCAGCCTTATGGCTAATGAGGGTTTATATACTTTTCTGCGGCAAAAATTTGCCTTGTCGAAATATTTAATTTCTTTGAACTAAATCCGTTACAGGTAATTTGGAATCGATTTACAAATGTCCGATTGTGTGTCTGTTTGCTGCGCATGATAACTCTCGGAGGGAGTAACCGATTTCACCAAACTTTGCATACCGTAACATTTCTTACAAACTTATAGTACGTTTAAATTGTATCGGATTCATTAAATTCAGTAGATCTGAATTGTAAACTCCAAAGATTTCTAATGAAACTGCCGTTTTCGATCAAGTTGGAATATGGGGAATATCGGTCCACTCTTTCTGTTACCTCTCTAATAAAATGATAAATATTTTGCCGATTTAAAACAAATTTTGCACAACCTAATACTTGGACCAAGCCTGTACAATGTTTGAAGATGGAGCTTATCGTTCCACTCATTCTAGTTCCTCACCTACAAAAAGTCAACATTTTTAAAATTTGTAATTTTTAAATATCGCCCAATTTTTGCACATTGTGATATTCTTACCAAGCCTAGTCTCAAGATTTGATCCGTGGATCCACTCCTGGTGTACGATTTGACCCATACACTGCACATTTTAACAAACCGAGATAAAGCCCAAAGATGAGACCAATCGGCTTACGTTTCTGGTAACATTCCGAATACAGTAAAAACTCGTTAATCCGGATAATTGATTGCAGACCCAAATCCGGATTACCGAGATTTCCGGATTATCGAGTTTTTTCCAAATGTTTTAAATATATTAAATTAGTGTTATTTTAAATAGTTTTTGGTTTTTATTAAAAAAGAAATTCATTTCAAAAATATAAACTTAAAATATAATAGGTACAGGTAAATTAAATATATATTTCAAAGTTAACATAAATCGGCATTAATTTTTTTGGCATAGTAATCAAGTACAGTTGTTTGCGGCGAATTAGATAAACATTTTTCTAATGCCTGTTCCCGCAATTCATGAAGAACAAAAACTTTTTCTATGCCGACATTATTTTCTTCAGCCCATTTTATTGACGTTTCTAAACTTTGAACAGCATCTTTTGCTTTTAAGGGTTGAGTTTCAATTAAAATATCAGCCTCTTCATCCTCCGAAGAAATGAAATGAATATCTGACACTGTCGAGTTATTATCGTTAATCCATGCCTCAACTTCTTCGTTGTTAATGTTTATTTGAAACGAGTTTTGAATTAGTTGTGGTATAAAGGTCGTATTCGTCTCCCCAATATTTTCATCAGAATTAAGTCTTTCCTGCAGCACATACAACGGCAAATTATCTTCAAAATCCCATTCTTCCTTGAACAGATTTTTCCAGCTGGATCTTAGTAACCTCTCACTCACTTTCCCCCAAGAGTTTTTTAGCAAAATGCAGCACATTTTAATATTGAAATTCTTCAAAAATTGCGTGTAATCTTCGTTATAATATATATATAGCATTTCACACAACAGCGACTTTTTATAGTACATTTTTGTTACTCTTATTGGATTTTGATCCAGGCTTGTCGTGTTTTGTGGCAGAAAAACGGTTTTATAATTCGCACATGCTGAAACATGTGTTTCATTTGCTACGACTTCAATAAAAAAGCAAAATAAATAATGTTTGAACACAATCCGGTTTATCAAGTTGCAAACAATCCGGATTATAGGATACGCAATGAATTGTGAAATGCAGTCCGGATTAGCGAGGTCCGGATTATCGAGTTTATACTGTATCCGATTTGATCCAATATTTGCACATTGTGATATTTTTACCAAGCCTAAATCAATACCGAAGATGGGACTAATCGATCCACTCCCTCTGGTACCTCACTTACATAGGTTTAACATTTTGAAATATTGTTAATACAATATAAATAGAATGGAATGTCCGATTTGACCGAAACTCTGCTTATCGTAATACTTTTAACAAACATAGGTAAAGTCCAAAGCTGTTACCCATCGGTCCACTTCTTCTGTTATCTCCTCCACAAAGGGTCAACAATTTAAAAGCTTGTACATTTCATATGAAGCATTGATGGCACATCATAATATTTTACCAAACATCTATTAATCCAAAGATCTATTTGACAATTTCTTCGGATTCCGCCCATATATGGTCAATTTTGGTATAAACATATACCTTATGTAAAGCGAATAGTAAAACCTGTGTGGTATGCACATGTCAGATCTTAATATTTGGTGCAATATGATGGACCATATAGGTCCATCTTATCTGATACCTCCGCCCAAACTTGCACAATTTTGGAACAGTATAACCTTAACAAAAAATGACACCAATTTGTCCAATTCACTTCATTTATATCGTGGATCCCGTCAATTCAAATAAAAAAAATTAAATTAACAGTTTGTTAATTACTCATTTTAGATATTTTGTTTACTGTGATACTTTCAATTCTAAATCTAGATAATTCATGCAGTTGTTTTCATTCCTGTAATAGCATTTCATCCTTGCTTCTAAAATTCATAATGATCGAGGACCTTCTCCAAAGTGTTGGATACGCTCTATCATTTATAGATGTTCTTCATGAGCATTTCCAAATGGTACACGCCATTGGCTTGCCAAAACATTCGACGAAATTTGGTGGTACCGCCGCAAGTGTCTGTGATTTGCTTAAAGTCTGAACTGAAGCCAGTTTGTCGGCATAAACTTAAGCCTTCACAAAAAAATTGGGACGATTTGTAAACGTTCTTTAGGCGTCTTTTCTTAGTAAAATGCCAAACAATAAAAAAAGAAAAATAATATAATCCGTCAAAAGAAAAGTTATTCATACAATTATGTCTACTTGGATCACCCGTTACAATCCACTAGCGAATCACAAAAAAAAAAAACAACATATGATTTGTGTTTTTGTCTAGTAGTTTTATGGTTTTGTTTTCTCTTTTTTATTATTATTATTATTTAAGATTTTTCATACATAACTTAACATAAATTTTGAAATTTACAATATTAAATATTGAATTTTGTTTGTTTTGTTACATTATCTCTTGGTTTATAATATGCTGTAGCTTGTTTGCTGGCTTGTCTGCTTGTGCTCGTCATAAACATACATCTTTGTATATAAATATATATGTATGTGGTTGGGTGGCGGTGATGGTGGCTGTGGTAATGGTGGTTATATAAATGTACTATATGTTGGTAATATGCAATGTTCGGTTGGTATATGAATATACGCAATACATGTATTACTTCTATGTAAGACATAATGTTTTATCTCATATGTATGTTCTAATTGCATACATACTTATATTCATATACAGCTGGCTGTTGATATTTTGATTGTTGGTTTGTTTGTTCGGGTTGTGTTTTGTTGTCGTGGATATGATCACTGACGGAAAGGGTTGTTTTTATACGGCTTGCCTCTATACGCTTTGTAATGTATCCTGCGATCAAATACATATGTATATAGTTATGTAGGGATGCATGTATAATTTCAACTAACAGAAGATACACTATGGGATCTTTTCAGCAGATTTTTGATACTTGAAACTGATAGAGAAGCGCAGATGTGTGTGTTTTAGGTGCAAAAATCGTTTGACTGGTACTGTTGGCTATTAAATGCGTATTTTATTGGATGTAAGTTGAGTTGGTTTTTGTTTTTTGCATACGGACATTTGAAGGTATAAACAAAATAAAAAAGAAACTTGTCAAAGACGCGAAATGAATGAACATATTCATTACAATATTTAAATATAATTACGAGTATATATTTATAAAACAATTGAAAAAACTACTAACACAGTGTTATTTTTGTATGTGTGTACACTGAGACCGATTCATTCCATTCCTATTTTTAAGTTGTCTAAATATATAAAAAATTACACAACAGGAGTGACAGATAGGGTCATTTGTTTGGAAATTTGCAAAAAGGGGAGTGTGATTAACAAAAATATCATTTAAAACATTCATTTCAATCGATTCGTACACTATTTATCTCGTTTGTACGTACATGTACATAATATATCTATGTACGTCTGTACGTCGGTCTGTCATATTTAGCTTACATGTAAATTCAGCATCGATTCGAATCGATTTCGATTTCAGTGAGAGGCTGTTTTCCAGCTCGCTGATTTCATTGATTGAGTGGTTTCTTTTTTTGTCTGGTTACACTACTACGTCGATTTTACACATTGTTGTCATTCATTGTATGCGACTGTTGTCGCTGCTGCCGTTGACGTTCTCGCAAAATATAGTAGGTATAATATATAAATAATAAATATGCTTAGTAAAAAATATATTAGGAATATAATATAATATAGTTTTGTTTTTCTATACATAAACAAATAGGCATGCTAAGAGATGCATCATAGTCGACGTCGACGATGCCAAATTCATGCGTATCATCCGGCCGCCTTTTCATTCCCATCACTATCAACAGCATTGTAAAGTTTTGTCTGTGAAGTGCTGCATTGGTTCATTGGATAATACAACAGCCCTTTTTCTTGTTTTTCTTTTCGTCTATGACAACATGACTAGCCGATGTAGGTCCAGGTACCACTTGCTTTGAGACTTGAGCTAGAGATGTAACGCCATTGTTTTCCGATGATTTTACCGCTCCTGCTCCAGCTGCTGCTGTTGCCGCTGATTGCACCCTATGAGAACCATTTGTACCATTTTGTGCGGACTGATTTTGCGATACCTATACGGGAAATAAGAACAAAAGGGAGTGTTAAAAATGTTTGTGACAGGAACATTTTGTTATTTGATCTCACATTGGATTTTGTTATATCTTCGGTAACGACTGTTCCATTGCTAGTACCATTACTCTGTGACTTTCCATTACCTATCGCATGATCTTCTGTGGGTGTTATCGGTTTACCTCCTGTAATTAAACAAAAAATACAAGTTGTTACATGTATATTTTCTAAATGTTATAATGATTTTATATGTCCACATGTTTCAAGCTTTTCGTTGTATCCACCATACCCTTGCCTCTCTGTGTTTTATTTAAAAATAAATGTATCGTTTAAAAAATATGTAGCCCTTTTATCACTCCTATTACGAATGGTGCACACGAGTAACCGATTTAGTTCAAGTTCGGAGATGGGGAATATCAGTCGGCAACACCGACTGACTCCTTTTTACATGTTTTGTTTATTAAAGATACAATTTGTCTTTTCGAGTGTCATTTCCACTATTCTGCCAAAAAAATTGCATGTGATTCTTATTCTAATAGTTGTATAACAAGGAAACAATCTCTATAGTTCGTTTATTGTAGAAAATTAGTTCTCGTACAAATTACACAACTACTCCCGGAATCTATTGTAAGCCATCACCATCATAACCACAGAAATCCATTAATTTTTAATAACGAATTCACAAGTTTCAAACATAATAATTTTTCCAAAATAAACCTTTGAACTTGTTTCATTTTATTATGTCAATATTATAATACGTACACCCATATATTACGTGTGTGTATGCAATTTTTTGAATGATTAACTTCGCCATTAAAACATACCTTAAACAATCAAAACGTCCAAAACTAATTATAGGTGTCCTGTGAAACGTAAATACTATTTGATGCGGCTTCCTTATTATATAAATCAATTTAATTGTCCTACGAAAACCTTGAACAGGTAATAATGACATCAGCCAATAGAACACAAAGAAGAATGGGAAGATTTTGTATCTACTTTTTGAAATGAGCTCTTCATGGGTAAGTATATTGATAGATATCACGTGTATTTTGCCAGTTAATCAAATATAGTTAACCAAAATAAAAAGGCGAGAATATAGCCACACGGACAGACACTTAAATCTGAGTGTCTCTTTGTTGTGCACTTTAATAATCAAATATAAAAAAGATATTATGTTTTGGAATAATTCATTTAATATAATACAACGAAAAACTGTTTTCTACTTAAAAATTAAATATTACAAAATGACTAAAATGATATAAGAGTTTTAACACCACAGAATATCTTCACACATTTTATTTAAACTACATAAAGACGAACGATTAATACTGAGAATATTAAATTTGTCATTTATTTTGCGAATCTGTTCCCGTCTGTCCGCTAAAACCACAATAGAGCACACAATATTTTAAATAGATAATAGATAATTTGGACATACATTACTACTGATCCTAGGATGTTTGATATTGGAAATGAGTTATATCATTACCACCTCATTTTCCGTATTTTGAAGTTTTTGGCGCAATCAAAGTGGCTGTACTTCTATATTTTTGGTCCTTGGAGGGGAGATTTTTCAAAAATGTATCAATATAAATTTACACATGAAAAGGATCCGCCAATTTTTATATGTTTGCATTGTTGATATAGCAGCATTTTCAACTGTGTTGCATTTCATCGAACATTGGATGGAAATGGTAAATGCAATTGATTAAAGCAAATATATTGTAACAGATATTCTAATGCCTTTTTAGAATATCTCTTATATACAAAAATTAACCCAATCAGATACCATTTTACCCCATGATGTTTATAGTATAAAATTCCCATATTCCCAATCTATTATAAGATTTGGCATTATGCGGTAGAAATACAAGTCCATAAAATATTGTTGAAGTGTATGCACATCAATATATTTGGAATCTACGTAACATCGCTTCCCGGAATGATAATAACCTAGACAATTTCAAACCCTAATGGTCTCAACATTTCAAAATCGTCATAAAAACTAATGAGGTGGATAGTGTGAAAATCTGCAAACAAATCCTTCGAAAATTATTGGAATATAAACATAAAATACTTACCACTAATCATTTTAACAATTTCATCAGCCTCTCTGGATAAATCGCCACCAGGGCGAAAAGGATTATCCCAGCCAGAATCAGTGCTGTATATATAGGAAAAATATTATTTAGATCAACATTTTTATTTAATTATATTGTACAACATACCTCTGCTGTCTGTCATAACCGGGAATTGGCGATGCTGTCGTCATTATGTCGTCTAAATTACAATTATAGTTACTTAAAGAATTATCTAAATTATCTTCGAATTTCGAAAAATAATCGGGAGGGCAAATTTGTTGCGGTTTACTACTTTGATAAATTGATACACGCACGATAGAACGTTCCGACCTGAAATGAAAACAAGTGAAAAAGAATTATTATTAGTGGTGCTGCTGCTGTTGGTGGTGTATAATAGTAAAAAATAATTAATAGTGTGTATACAAAAAAACATGAATGGTTTTCTATAAATAGACACAACAGGAGGACATGGTTCATTGAAAGGACTTGTTTATTTTTAAACAGGAGGAGGTAAATATTAAACATGCATGGGTATGCGTGCATGTCATTTCTTCCTGTAGAGCTTTTATTGCAAGGATTAACTATGGAACATAGATTTGCAGATAACCTGCAAAAAATTACAGCGCAATAAAATTGTCGCAGAAAAATAGAACGTAGTTAAGTCTATAGCAAGTTTATGTGTAATAGTTTTTAACGGCTATGTAAAATATATATGAAAGAATATGATGTTGCTTAAGGATGCAAAATTATATAAAAAATATATTGACAAAACAATTTTTAGAAGTAATATTAATTATTAGTTTTAAAAACTAAATGTTATTTTATTGGGAATTTAGTATTTTTTAATAAACATCTTGAATTTAAGATTGTATAGAAGATAGTATAACAATAACATAATATACTTTATACGAAAGCATATATGTATATGATAATAAAAAAAACGATTGTTTTCTGTTCGTATTTTTGATGTAGTTTTAAAATGAACTAAAGAGCGCATAACATAAAATACCTATATAATATTTTAAAATATGTATGTCACAATAAAATGCAATTGACATTTTTATGGTCAGATTATCTTACCATTCCTTGATTTTATTTTGGCAACATTAACAACTAAGCACTAACCCTAATACAATGTACACCCACAATGCAATTTAAAAAAATCGACTCTATCTTAGCAGTCATCTGTGGCACTTGCATACATATATATATATATATATATATAAGCTGCATTTGTGAATATTTTGGATGTCGGTATGCATTAACTGACATTGAACAGGGATTGTCTTGATAACAAGCACTTGCATTCAATCCGGCCACATAGTTGGGCATCGTTTGACCTGTTCATTACGTCGTATCATGAGATGCCATCAACCTTGAAAATACCAGATTTGGCAAAATTCAAAGTGGGTCAAGTTGAACGAATATTGAGAGAAAAAAGTTAAGAAAAACAAAATGTACTTTTATGTCTGTCGATGAACATAAATAAAACAACTAGACGACAATGTTGTTGTTTTGTTTTTGCTTGGCGTAAGCGAAAGTAATTGCTGTTCAAGACAACAAGAACGTGAGCATACATAAATAATGGCAATTGTGTGATGAAGGCGCGGTGACAATGATTTAGATCCAAAAACAATAATATTGGTTTAAAGAAATATACAAAAATTCCATGCGACTGCTGTGGTTTAGGTTTGAATTAGTTGTTAAATCTCTGCAAAAATTTAGAAATTCTTCTTTATAAACTTCAAGTATCAGAATTGTTATAATGTTTTTGCTCTATTTTTAATACCAATGAAATAAATAAAAATTGTATATATAATATCCTCATGAACAAACAGACTAATTCCCTTGTATTTAAATGGCTTTACAAATTTGAAATTATATGAATTATCTACGCTTTATATTGATTAGTAAATAGCGTATATGGGCAATATTGCCAATTTTTTAACATAGCTGAAGCCGAGGTTCACCCCTTTATAAATAGGGAATAAATAAAGTATATGAGAAAAAAGTGAATCGTTTTTAATTTATTGATATGTTGCAAACTTTTAATGCTACTGAACTCCAAAGTTTATTTTCGTGAACGCTGTGTCTGTGTCAATGTATAAAACTGAATGAGGCAACCCATGTTTTTTATGTTTTTTCTCGATTTCACGGCCTTCGTGACAAAGTAAAAGTAGAAGCATACAAAATGAGAATTATGTGCCTTATATACCATTTTTCGAAAATGTATCTACATCTACCTTTAAGTGATGCTGACATTTTGAAGCTCGATTTTGAGTGCTTTTTGAATCTTTCTTCTAGTTTCAATGCGCAATCAGGAATTTTCAAACATTAATTATAGGATTGTTATACTCTAGAATCTGAATAATATGATATATTATGCTCAGCTTCACAGTAATATCTATCCAAAAAGTGAAAATTTTGTGTAACCAAATTTCGAAAAAAAACTCATTTTCCGTCAAAATTTTTATATGTGTCATTTGATTGACATGCGCTCCCGCGTTTCTGATAAAATAAAATCATCTTCGCGAAACTCCATCTACTAAAACGGCGGGAACAGACATGCCAAAAACAAATCTTAGCCGTCAAATGAAATTTCGCAAAATATACATGGATTCGAAGATAATCTTCAGTAATTCCTAATAACCGCATGCGCATCAATTGATTTTGAGGATTACGCGATTTAGACACAATTTAAATTTAATGTCCAAAATTAAAAACTAACCAACAATTTGATCACGAACGGATTTGTGGTCATCATCACAAATTTTGTGACATTTTCACACAAAAATTATAATTGTGGCCTATAGGGTCCACTTTGATCATCACAAATTTTGTCTTTTTCACACAAAAATCAGGGTATTTGACCGATCTTTATCAAAACAATGGTGTCAGGACATTTTTCTCTACATATATGTACCAAAGATTGATGTAGTACGAAAAGAAAAAGAACAGAATTTTTGAAAATGGAATATTAAAAAATTGGCAATATTATCCATATATATTTTCTGTCATAAGAATTTTAGACGACTTAAATTTTTGGTTCGCCTTTTCCATTCTTGGAAAATGTAGATCTCTTTGAAGAAATTATCAATATAGATCCATGTTTTGGTATATGAGTATTGTCCAACATACTTGGTTGAAATTGACAATGTTTACATAATTTCCAATTAATTGAAGTGACATACAAATTATTCCGTGATTTTTGTTCTATCAGAAACAACAATAAAAATTGTCCCAACGCAATCGATCGTAGATGTCCATGATAACATAATTGTTATCAAGTACCTCGTATCAAATTTATGAGTCATATGTATTCTACAATTGTGATATATACAACATATTTTATATTTTATCCCTGATAAAGAATGTTTAATAATTGAGGGAATAGTCAAAATCTTATTCAAAAATCAAATATAAATAAAGCAAAATTTCTATATTAATTTTTTTCTTACAAAAAATCATTATACCCCACACATAATTTAGTAACATTTATTTACCTCCTGCCTGCGCCAAAATAATATTATGAAAGCCAAACATCGAAAAAAAATAAAAAACAAACAAAATTATTTATTGTACAACCCTCAAACCACGTATTTTAATCTAATCGGAATGCAAAACAGTCATAAATTCACATATTCAACACTTTGAAATATCGCAAATAGTTTTAGACAATTGTTTGTGGGCACCGGAGCGTATATTAGAAAAAAATCACGATCGTCATTGTTTGCTGTGTTGAATGTTAAACAAAACCCAATTTGTTGCACAACCATGAATAATCTAAATGATCAAAACCCAAGAAAAGGCTAAAGGGGAAGTGAATGAACAATTTGTTTGGGGTTGTTGGAGAAATTGCAATGTTCAATGGTCGAAATAACAATTTTATGCAGAAATATCCAGAATACATAGGCATGAATATAACATCATAACACAATGTGCAATTCTAATTCTTTACACATATTGTACAATATAAATGTACAGTTATACATTGATTCAAGTTTATTTTATAATATAGTTCAATTATAGTGTATTAGGGTGGTTAGTGGTTTCGCTACTTGTAGTTCTAAAAACACGTTAGTCTCTTTGTAGGCCTACAACAAACACGTCAAATCAGAAAACTGATACTGATCGCCGTCTAGCTGATGCGATCTGGGCATGTGTGTCAGTCCACCTATCTGTTATAATTTGTAAACACAGGCTACAGTTATGGACCAATCGCAACGAAATTTTGCATGTCTTTGATAATTATCAGGTAATATCAAATGGACCAAAAACCTAATGTTTGTCTGTTTTTCTGGTTGCTCAGATGCTACAATTACGACCCGAGATGGGTCATGGACGGGTCAAATAGAAGCAGACTTTTGTGTTACTTCTAAATCTCATGGACTGGAGAAGTTTGCAGTATATTCAAGAGGAGTTAGAGGTCAGTGGTAGTTGTGTAGGTTATAAGGATGTAAACATGTTTGTGCTTGAAAAAGAGGATTAAAATTGTCAAAATATCTAATATTGGGGATACCGTTATATGGGGCTATATTAAACGGAGATAAATATTGACATTTTTTGGTAGTGAAATTTTACAGCCAATTCGGTTGAAAAGCGTGCCCAAAATAGCGACTTGGGTATATGATAACAATTTTTCGTGTGGAAATGTGGTTATATCGTTATAAGAAAACCCAAAATGCCTAATTACAGCCAATTCGGTTGGAAAATCTGTCAAAATTCCCCAAAATACGAGTATTTGGAAGTGCTGTAATATGGGGACTACCATGAAACTTAATATTAATTATTTTTGGTACGGAGATGTGGTATAACATGACAACCCAAAATACCGAATTACAGCCAATTCGGTTACAAAACGTGTCAAAAATCCCCAAAATACCGAATATTGGGGGCTACTGTTATATGGGCGCTACACCAAAACAGACCGATTTATGCTATTTGCAATAACAAACAGCTTGGAATACTAACAATGTCTGTGAAAAATTTCAGAGCTCTATCTTAAATATTGCGACCTCTATAGTGTTTAAAAACTTATTTTCTGTGTCGATTCAGGAATCAATTTATTTTGATCGGACAAGCCTATATTCCGAATCTAAATAAATTCATATATTAGTTTGGGGAAATATGCACAGTTTTGCTGTATGATTTGTTACTATTTTAAAGGTAACTTCATAATGCCTCTCTCATAGAAGTCCTGCTCTCTATTTGCAAAAAAAAAACTCTATTAGTCGATTTTCACAATTCTCCCTAGATACCAATTTTTTTTATCATTAAAGAAATGTTGCAATGCCAGAAAAATATGATAATCGATTGGCGAACTGTATGGCGATGCATTAAAACTTCCCAACCAAGCTTCCGAAGTTTCTGGCGAGTCACTGTAGATGTGTGTAGCCTAGCGTTGTCCTGGTGGAACACGACACCTCTCCTGTTAGCCAATTCTGGCCGTTTCTGGTCAATTGCTATCTTCAAACAGTCCAGTTGTTGACAGTAGAGATTAGCATTTAGCGTGTGGTCACATGGAAGCAACTCATAATAAATAATCCCTTTCCAGTCCCACCAAATGTATAGCAGAACCTTCCTGGTCGTTAGTTCTGGTTTGGCCACGATTTGAGGTGCTTCACCACAGGGTTATCATGTATGATCCATTTCCCATCTCCAATTTCCAGCCGTTTACGAAATGGGTCTATCTCATTCCGTTTGGCGAGGGCTTCGCGGATGGAAATTCGATCCATCATATTTTTTTTTTTTTGTTAAATGTTTTTGCGCCCAAACACGAGCTTCTTTTTGAATCCAGCTTGGTGTAAATAGTTTAAAAAGGTTTAATGGTCGATTTTTAGCTCGTGGGAGATGTTACGACTGCTAACATGCCGGTCAACTTCGATCATTTCTCCGATTTTATCGACATTTTCGAGACCGGCCTAATGGATTTCTTTTTCCATAAACTAATATTTCTGATTTTGCATTCATTTAAATTTTCACGTTAATTTCAAAATATAGCTGAGTAATCGAGGCAAGTCAATTGATTTATGCAGTCTGTTAGTGTTTAAAATTGTCCCAACGCATAACAATAACAAATGGATTTGTCTGACCGACCACCATATGTGCATTTGAGATGGCCAAATCTGTGTTAAGTTAACGACAGCCATGATATACTTTTTTCAAATTGTCACATTTTCACAACACAAACGTAAAGACACAAAAAGAAAAAATTCTTTAGATTTTTCTCAATCGATTTCCTTTGACACACCACCGCCCCTCCCTAGTACCTAAACGTTAAAAATGGAGCACACCGTAACTAGTCGGTGTGTTGTGGTGTAGGTTGATTGTTTCGTCAGTGTCAGTGAAATTGAATGGCGTAAAATCAGGTGGACGGAGAGTCGGTCGGTTGCAGACGGAAGACATGAATCAAGTGTGCTTTAGCAACAATCAAATTCTATAGGCATGTAAATGCCAAGTCATTTGAAATGCCACTATTCTAGCCTGGCCTTTGGGTCAATTGATTGATACGCAAAACACACTTAGACATGCACCGTGGGGACTAGGGTAGTTAATATGTTTTCAGTTGCAGCGAATCGATTCATTTGGGTGGGGTGTGGCGTTGCTTTCGATCTGCAAATTAACAACATCAACCGACAATAGGACTTGAAGGAAGAAACTGAAAGCGATTCTCAGTTTTCACACAATGAACTAGTTTTTGCCAGATGAGCAATGGCAACAGCAGCAGCAATCTGCAACGACCAAAAACATGGCAAGTGAAAATGCCAACACGAATTTCCGAATGGGTACGAACAATAAAAACGAAAGAAAAACAGAAAACCACAGCAAAAACAAATGGAATATATAAGGCATTGCCTACAGCAACAAAAAGTCAACAAAAAATATTTATGTATTTTATGTTATATAGAAACGAGACGAAAGTACAACAATAATAAACACATAGATGATATACAAAATAATTCAAATACACACACACCCATACTCTCACAAAGAGAATATTATGCAAAAATTGTATACACAGTAGGTGCTTTCCACATGCAACATTTTCCACACAAAAGCCCAGCAGAAAATACAATTTTCCGTTTATCTTCCTTGGAATGACACATTTTCCCTTTGGCTGCTTCAACAACCACCACCGCCACCACAAATCTCATTCAAACAAATGCTCTCTCGCTCTTCTATCCCAGCTTAACTTGTTGTGGGAACTTCAAGAGTTACGTTTTCTTTTTATGAAATGACCTCTCTCACTGCCACCATTCACCAACAACATCGACAACTTGCTATCCAACAACCACCACCCATCAACAACCAAAGTATCTAAGGCAACTGGGCTAAATTGTTATACACCAGGAAAGATACAATCATCCAACTGAAAACAGTGTAAACCCCCAACGATTGTTGCATGGCATGTCATGTCATGCCATTATAAACAAAGCAAAAAAGAAGAGTTTCTGAGTGGAGCAGAACGTGTTCGCGTGCTCTCAGTGAAACGAAGAAAATAAAGCAGCGACGACGCCACAGCTAAGCCAACAATATGAGGAAGAAAGGCAATGACAACATTGAACCAAGCCATGCCAACAGTGTGGGAAATTGACATAATCGCACAGAACATAAAAACGTAAGAAGAAGCAAAGCAAAAAATGACGACATTTTCGCGGAAGTTAAAACATGGGGTTAACAATAAAAATGTTTGAGATCATTTGATTGCTGTTGTTGATGTAACGGAATGGAACGTCGACTCAGCTACCCTAACAAACTTTTTTTTCGCACCCCCACAAATCACAGACCATTACAGTAAAAAAAACTACATTTCAACAAAAATTTGCTAGGCTTTGCTCATCAACAGCATCGCACTAAAATTAATTGGTTGTGTATATCACTCGGCCGGCCATCACACTGGTCATGGTCATGACCAATATGAGAAATAATGAGTTTGACCTCCAACAAAGCAGGATGGGGGAAAAGAGTCTATACATGAGTTATTATTATTATTTTTTAAATAAAGAAGTATTTTTATTTTTCCATACAGTTTGGCAAAGTTACAATAAACATGAGCATACAAACATATATACATACATATATAATTCACCACACCCATTTTGAGCTATACAATATTTTGGATAATTGTTTAATATTCAAACTGATTATGAAAGTTGAACAAAACCACGGGGCTAATTTAGATAGAGTCTGAGTCGAAAAAGCAGAATGTGGACAATATTTTTTAAAACTTTTTACATAGGTTTTGATAAGCTGGGACGGATTCAACTTTGTATGCCCCCCATAAGGAAAATATAATAATTAAAATCAACAAATCATAGAGAAGTTTCCCGGTAGGGGACTATGCATTATTAGATCCCATCAGAATATTGTCTAAGTCATTAACCATAAGACGACTTTGATTGGCGAGTATAGCCAATCAAAGTCGTCTTATGGTTATAGAGCTTAATGTATTCAAGATAGGCCTTAGAAATTTTGCGCTTTCGTTGAAATTTATATTAGGATGTTTGGTACAGTAGTTTTGACTTGCCTGCACAAACATCACTTGCAATTATTTCTGTGCAGTTAAGGCAAAAGTGCGGATATCTGACATATCTTAAATGCCTCAACGTGCACATAAGTGAAATCACTGTATAAAAATGCGACAATGTTACATTTTTTGGAATACATGAATTTACAAAAGTACAAATATTAAATGTGCAGATATGTATTGTGCGCTTAAACGAAATATTTGAGAGGGAATCTGAGAAAAAGTACCAAAGAACTGTATTTTGGGTAGCTAAATCCAAAGTGCAGATATTTAAAAGGCAGCTAAATCAAAACTACTGTATTGATAAATTGGTATATTGGTATATGTTTTTGCACAGTTCCCATATTGAGGCACCCGCCCATTTTCGGCATATAAATGGTTTTAACCATATTTTTTCATGGAAGTGGCTGTAATTTAACAATTATAATACAATGAGCCCAAAAGATCTACATCACAAAAAATTTTTGAATACAGGACTATTTAAGAAGTCCACCTTATTTTGTTATTTTGATGTACATTTTCAAACTATGTGGCTATAATTAAGCCATTCGGGTTTTCAGGGAGAAAATATCTATTGCCGCGAAATGCAAGATCAGTTCGAATAAAATTTTATTTGTGAAATATATATATATATATATATATACAAATGTTCTGACTCCGAAACGATTCGCGATCAAATACTTGGTTGATGCGCGCAAAAGTATAGAGGTTTTAATTTTGGGCGTAAGGAAAAAATCTTAAAATTACCTTTTTTATTAAATGAACGTTCATATATATCTTCCTTCGTAAAACAAGAATATGAATATATAATAATCTTGGCGAAAAAGTTACACATCTTCGCGGAATATGAGAAAAATAATAAAAATATAAGAGATTACGTTAATATTTTCATTATATTAATGACACGTATCCTCCTAAAAATTAATTAAAAAATATCTGCATAATCTAAATACCACGATGAATCAAATGATATCAAAATCACACAAGTCTGTGTAGCGGTTTGTAAATTACAGCAACAACCAAATAAGATATAGGGGGAAAATATTTGTTTTTGGTTCGAAGAAATAATGCCATCATATTTATTTTTTTAATTTTATACAAGAAATTGCAGAAAAAATGTTGAAGTTATTCTTCTATTTTACCCGAATTTTGCCGAAAAATTGCCATATATAAAAATAATCACTTCATGTGTATAAGTATACACCTTGCGGATTGTACCAAGACCCTTCCGATAAATCTTGGGGTTCTATAAGTAGAAATAAATCTTAAAATAAAACTATATTAAGAAAAAATATACATTTTTAATTAAGTCTAAATCGCGTAATTATCAAAATCATTTGATGCGCATGCGGTTTCAAGGAAGTACTGAAGTTTATCTTTCAATCCATGTATTTTTTGCGAAATTTCATTTGACGGCTAAGATGTGCTACATGTTGCACTGAAGTACCCAAAAACTCGTAAAACGCGTATATTTTCCGAAAACTCCATTCGCCATTAACGCGCATCCGATTTCGGCGATCTATACCAATTTCAATGTGGTCCATTAAGAACCATGGATATGCCAGCTCAAACTATTTTTCACATAAATTGGGTACATCTCTCTTTCGGCTGAAGTTTTTAAAGATCTCTTTTCGAAAAAGATCTAAATCCGTATGAGGTCATTTATTGAAACGGAAATTATCCACAGAAAACGCAAATAAATCCGCGATATTTTCAAAAACATTTTTTGCCAAATTTCGTGTTTTTGGAAGGCCAGTTCCCGCCGTTCTAGTAGATGGATTTTCACGAAGAAGATTTTATATCATCCGAAACGTAAAAAACCTTACTGATCGCGGGTACCCATATCATTCAGTTGACAGATCTAAAAATTTGGCCCGAAAATAGCCTTTTTTTAGAAATTTGATCGCACAAAATTTCCACCTTCCGATGAGTATTACTCTGAAGTTGTGCATAATACATACACAAACTATATATCGCGACTACAATAATCTTATAATCGATTTTTAAAAACTCTTGTTTGCGTATTAAAGCTAGCAGTAAAATTCAAAAAACACTCAAAATCGAGCTTCAAAATGTTGGCTTCTAGTTTTACTTTGACACGAAGACCGTGAAATGAGTGGCTTAATCACAAATCGATAGAGAACATAAAAAAACTGGTTCGCCTCAACGTGTTTTTACAGATTTTTTTTACATTAAAGTAGACACAGCTTTTTGAAAATATCGCGGATTTATTTGCGTTTTCTGTGGATCATTTCCGCTTCAATAAATGACCCCATACGGATTTTGATCTTTTTCCAAAAGAGAACTTTAAAAACTTCAGCCGAAAAAGAGATGTACCCAATTTATCTCAAAAATAGTGCGAGCTGGCACATCCATGGTTCTTAATGGACCACATTGAAATTGGATGCGCGTTAATGGCATATGGAGTTTTTGGAAATTATTCGCGTTTTACGATTTTTTGGGTACTTCAATGCAACCTGTGGCACATCTTAGCCGCCAAATGAAATTTCGCAAAATATATATGGATTGGAAGATAAACATCAATACTTCATGGAAACCGCATGCGCATCAAATGATTTTGAGAATTACGCGATTTAGACGCCATTTAAAATGTATATTTCATAATATTATTTTATTTTAAGATTTATTCCTATTTATAGAACCCTAAGATTTATCGGAAGGGTCTTGATAAATTCCGCAAGGCGTATACTTATACACAAAAACTTATTATTATTATTATATATGTAAATTTTTCGGCGAAATTCGGGTAAAATAAAAGAATAACCCAAACTTTGTTTCTGAAATTTCTTATATAAAATTAAACAAATAAATATGATGTCATTATTTTTTCGAACCAAAAACAAATATTTTTCCTCAATATCTTGTTTTATTGTCGCTGTGATTTACAAACCGCTACACGGACTTGTGTGATTATTTTTAGGTGTGTGTATGTCATTAATGTAATGAAAATATTGATGTAGTCTCCTATATTTTTTATTTTTCTCATATTTCGCGCCCGATAACTCCTCCATTATTATATCTGCAATAGTCGGCGACGCTGGAGAGTCCATTGTAAGTCGCTTTCAAAGGTTTATTTTTTCCAGTTCTATGAAATTTGATCAATAACACTGTGCAACAATATTTCGGAGGTGGAAAATTTCATTTGGGAATTAAAGCCTTTGGTGAGTATATTAAGAACTCCGAGGGGCATATTTGCCATAGGTCAAGTTTTTGAATTATGCATTTGACTAAATAATTCTTCCAATTACCACGAGAAGAGCTTTTTGACACCAAATATTCAAAAAAGGTCGTTTATTAGATTTTATGGTTCTCACAGACAAGAAATCGATATTTGTATGTTTTTATTGTCCTTTTCCACTATTACCCGTAACACACTAACAAATTTCGTATATATTGAGGATCATGAAAATCTGGCAGATTCGTCAGGAATATTTACCATAAAAAGATCTAACTATGGGATTCACGTTATTAACATTTATTCGTGGGAGACATAACCGGATTTGCAAATTATAACCTAGATTTTTGTATTAACCTTACCGGGATGGATAATAAGGATAACCTGAAAGGATTTTTAAAATTCGCATATTCTAGATCCAAAATTGTGTGCAATTGGCAAGCATTATCGAAATTTGTGATTTTCCCAATTTTCTAATTTCTTTAGTGGTTATCATCAAATCATTTCAACTAGTAAACCGCAAGTCGTAATTGCAAATAATAACAGCAACCAAAAAAATCCAAATGTGGGCTTAATTAAGTAATTATAGGCTTTAATGAAATAATTAAATTAAGACAATTGAGATCGTTTGGAATGGAATGTTTATTGTTTTTGAATGTTGTTGTTTTTAGTTTTGTTCTCTGTAAATGACAAATTATTTTTAATAAAAGCCTTAATGAAGGCCAATATGAGGACATTCTCTCTCCAAGTGTGTGTATGCGTGTGTGAATCATCCCATAATAAGTGGGATGCACACCAGGGCGGATGGTGGGAAGGATTTATTTTCCTTTTTTGTTTGAATATTATATCCATTGTGTTTGTGTGGAATGTGAAAATAACGACGACGACGACCTTGAAACTAGTCACGAGAAAAGCAACAAGAACGAGAGAGGGTGAAAAATAGAAGAAAATCAACAGTAAGTGCACACACATAGTACACCGCGGGCAAGGACAGCGTATAAATGGTGTTGTTCCGTGTCGGTTGTGTGTCCCAACAACAACACCAACGCATGCACACACAAATTTAATTTTAATTGCAGCAAATTCCACTTTCGCTTTTCTTTATGACACGATGAGCCGTCTCTTAGGCAGGTCATTTGTTTGTTTTTGTCTTTTTCTTTTTTTTCCACTTTTCCTTAACGTGTTAATTGCTTTTCGTTCAGGTGGATTTATTTAAATACTCAACACTGTTAGACATTGAGTGTCTAACAATTGTTACTGCTGTTGATGTTGGGAGGGATGAGCGAATAAACGAGCAGCGCACGCACACACATACTCTGGATACTCGGAGAGGCAACGTCACAACACAACACCACTAATAACCGAAAGGGGCATTTGTAGAGCAGCGACACCCGTTAACCAGAAGATAGCCATGGACAAGGGGGAGGTGGGCGCACGGACTAACGGCCGGTCGTTCGGTCAGACGTTCGAGCCGCCATAGTATAGATTGTGACCGAGCGTTTTGATTATATTTTTTGCGATGAACTCAGCAGCACGGCACTTAACGCCGCTCACACACAATTGCTTCGTTTTTTGTTTTTGTTTTTGGTTACCGCTGGTTAATTCGTTTCAACCGAATTTCAATTAAATTATATATTTCTTTGGTTTTGTTTTCTTTTTGTATTTTCTTTATCATCGTCATCATCATTCATTCATTTGGTTTTGATTTTGATTTGTTAACTTTATAGAACGCCCAAAATCAATATTTAAACATTAAAGTAAACACACAGCTCTATGATGTTGGTACATACACTCACTCGTACATACAAGTGTCAGAATTTGGCTATGTACACAAATGTATTTACCTATTTGTATAGATACATACATATGTATGTGTGTGTAAAAAATAGGAATATTTACTTATTTCTTCTAGTTGTTCGAAGAATGGGATGAATATATTCGAAAGTATAACAACAACGTAGTATATATAACAAAAATAATACATTTATATATGTGTACATAACACACAGTATATACAAATGCATCCAGTTTGGGATTTGAATGAATTTGCGCCTTTTGCAAAATACATATACACAAACATCAATTGCAGTTTGAATACCTAAAATGTTTTTTTTTTTTCTCGAACACTTACACTGGTTTTGTAGATGGTCTTTCCGTTTCCTCCTCTCGAAATAACGGTTAAACACTCTCACGGTTAGAGGAATATATATACACACGCACTCAAATTTATTTATTTATAGATGATGTTGTGGTGTTTTGCTTTTACAAACAACTATTTATCGCTTCTTTCTTTAAAAGTTTAAAACAAACAAACTTATTCCCTTTTCATGAAATTATTTTTCACTTCCTATTTTCTTTTCCAAAAATATGGGAGAATAAATATGACGTTGTTGATGTTTGTTTTAGCTTCCTTTTTTGTGATTTTTGCTTGTTTGTGTTTGGTTTTCTTACTGTGACAAACCGAAGAAAAAAATATCCGATTCCAATAAATAATTGCAACAACGTTCGTTTGATAACAACAACAAATTCCTACAACACAATTGATGATGCAGATGATGGATGCCAATATTAATTAATTTTTATTGAATTTTATTTGAACTTCGGTTTTTTAATTGGACAATTTGTGATGTTTGTGACCCGTTCGCGTAAAATACGTGTGCTCATCTATTGTGAAAAATACAAAACTGTGTGCCTGCCTTTCTGCCTGTCGTCCATTCGTTCGTTCGTTGGTTGGTTCGTGATGTTTCATTCTCCCAAATAACAAAACAGCCACAAACTTTCATACACACGCGTCGATACGGCCGACCACGGCAGTCACTCTCCGCCGCTCTACCCAAAGTTAGCAACAACAAAATACAACCCAATGTTGCCAGACTGTCTACTGTCTATGGAAACTCTTTAATACGACGAGAGAAGAGCACAATATAGAAGATGAAAAACAAGTGTTTTACTGAGAGGGCTGCAAAGGGCTAAACATTTAACATTGGCCAGCTGAAATCATGTTGTGGCGTCTATTACTAGTTGGACAGTGTGCTGTTGTGTGTCGTTGCCCGCCCGTTTATGTTTTTTGTTTTTGTAAAATGCAACAGGGTGGCAACATAAAGCATGACATCACTTTTTGCCACAATACACTACAAACGTACGTACGTACATTCACACACTCCCATCCACAGTCAACTAATTTGAAAGTAGCTCTTCATGAATTGTAAATAGAGAGGGAGAAACAGATGAAATAAACAACAATGAAATACGAGAGAGAGAGAGAGAGTTAAGGCAATGAGAACGTCATCTGTCTAATAAGAATGTCTATGTATCTGTGAGAAAACTGTTATAACTTTCTTGAGATACATTTTAAACTAAAATAATTCAAAAAAAAAAAAACCAATCTATTAGATAATCCTCTCTGATTGTTTACTTTGTAAAAACTGTGCGAATACAGTTGTGAATATTAATGGAGCACATCTTATAGCAGACAAGCATTACATGGAATTGTTTTTTTTTAATAAATTTAGCACTTTCATAGTTTTGGATTGCATGACATTAACCCAGATAACGGCAGAGATATTTTCATCAATTTTAATTTAATTTTAAAACTTAAATATGTGATTAATAAATGAATATCTTTAAATGGCAGATCTAACAGAGATTAGGCTTAAGAGACAATGAAGCTACCCAAATTTTCGTTGCTGACGATTGGGCAGCCGAAGAGTGTATTTTTATGATGGTGTTGTCAACGCACAAATGAGAAAACCAATAATAAACGCAGATTTAGTTTTTACTACTGTTGCATATTGTTATTTGATATTCTTATTAAAAATAAAATAAATATTATTTAAACGGCCGGGGCGGTAAAATTTATAATGAAATATTACATATAATACTACATAATAAAAGTATAAGTAAGTACTACATAATTTGGAATAGTTCCAAACATGTATAGGAATATTTAGAATGAAAATCGCGAAGTATCATTAAATGGGGGCGAAAGTCTGCAACAACAAAATACAACCCAATGTTGCCAGACCGTCTTCGTAGCCACCTCAATGGAAACTCTTTAATCCGACATGGACCGATATGGCTCAAGGTAGTATGATTACAATCGATGAACAGAAATGGCAAATTCGCTTTAGAATTTTAATATTTTTATTACACATTCCATATATGGCGGAATGCGATTATATTTGAAGAAACCCAACAAGCGAAACAAATGGGTTAACTATTTTAATATATACAAGTGTCAATCGGTATTGCCGACAGATATATGGCCTCAGCCTATGGTTTGCGGAGGTCTTCTGAATTAAACACAAGTTCTATTATCCGCTTTATATAAAGTATATGTTTTTATTTTTATATTCTCAACGACGGGTTCCAATTTCGGAGTTGATTTAGGCTTGGTAAAGATAATAGGTTGTACAAAGTTTGGGTCAAATCGGACATTCCATTCGCCTGATATTGAATTTGTAAATATTGCAACATTTTAAACCTTTGTGAGGGGAGGTACCAGAAGGAGTGGGACAATGGATCCCATCTTCGGACTTGATCAAGGCTTAGTAAAGATAATATGTTATGCAAATTTTTATTCTAATCGGACATTCCTTTAGCCTAATATTTTGTATGATATTATGATTTTTTTTACACAAATTTGATAATTTTGTTTGATAGGTACCAGCAGGAGTAGACCGATATTCCCCATCTTCGAACACGAACTACATTTGGAAGAAATATTACGATGTGCAATGTTGGGATAATTTCGATTACTTACATCGAGAGTTGTCGTGCTCACAGACGGACGGACATTTGTAAACATTTTGACATATCAATGTGTATATACCGTCATTAGGCATAAGGTGGTGGTAGAAAAAAATGCATAAGTTTGATGCAAATTACGAATCAAGACGACCAACGGTGGAATTGATAAGTAATCTGCGGCACAGCAACGAGTTACTAACCTATTAAATTGGTCATTCTGTTTACATTACCACCACTGCTAGGATGTTTTATATTACAAAATATAACCCAAATAGTTATTTTAAACACTTTTTCAGTAGAATTTCCTATAATTTTATATTTTTGCTACTCTTTGGGTGCCAAATATTCTTACAAATGTGCCTATATGTAATAGAAATATTACAATTAAAATAAAAGTTATTAAAAAATAGCGGGCCCGGCAAACATTGTCTTGCATGGCATTATTGTTGATTCACAAATATAATTCAAGATAGCCCAATATTAAGCAACACTCCACGATTTAATAGAGTGCTCTGAAATGTGCACATATATTGCTACTACTCCCACGATATTTGGTATTGAAAATGTTCAATATTAGTTCACTATATGAGAAATTGTAACGATTTTTTCAACAGAATTGGTTGTAATTGAGCAGAAAGTGTCCGTACCAAATATTATCAATATTGGCACATGTTTCGGGGTACCGCCTATATAATGGTAGCCCTAATTTGGTATTTTGAAGATCTTGGGCATGGTTTTCAACAACATTGCTTTTAATTTAATATAAGGGATAGTTCTTGGGCAGAAAATCTCTGTCTACTTAAAATTATCTATATTGGCCCAAGTATATTTGGTATTTGTTCTTAACAAAATTTGGCCACGCTTCCGAAAAACCTCCATATAATGGCACTCCACATTATACGATCCTTTGGGAATTTGGACACGTTTTTCAACCTAATCAACTGTAATTGGATGTTTTATTCGGTAGCATGAATCCTACTAAAATTGTCAATATCAGTTCACTCTTCTGTATTTTGTCAGAACAATATTAGCTGCAATTTTATATGTTAGATGATCAGTGAGTACAAAATCTACTTACAAAAAATTATCAATATTGATCCAAGTTTCCGGGTAGCACCCATATTTCGCATGTGGTGTCAAATCTTCATACCAACAATTAATTAATCCCCATTCCCATTGTATGTCTAAATATAATAAAATATGTCATTTCGGGATATTGGGTGTGAAGAATTATCTATTTAGGATCAAGTTTTGATATAGCATATAAATACAGGTCCCGCCCCATTTTCGGTTCTATAAAGACATTGACCGAATTTTCTCATAGAGTTGGCTATAATTAGGGATAACGGATTCCTGTGAATAAAAAACAGCATCCCAGAAATTATGCACTATAGATTAACGTTTTAATAATACGCCATAAGTATTTCCCGTTCAATTTTCGGTATGTTGAAATTCTTACTCCCGTTTTCCAACCTGAGTTTTATCGGTAGTTGACATGTTCAATACGAATAGGTAACATCAAACGGAGGTTTTGGTAAAACTTTCAAATTAGATAATATGTCTTGGATATTTTTTCTAATATTGCTGATTTTTTGTTAGTTGTTCTCTTTCTTTATAAGTTCAAAGATATCGAAAAATATTAGGCTTATAACCACCTGATTTTCAGGTACTTTAAGGAACAACATGTTCATATTATTGCATTAGTCCTAAAATGTACGTTAATTCTATGGAAAACGTGTACATACAATGATGGCGTGTACATTCAATGATATACTTCTTAAATATTTGTTGTATTCTCCCAAAAATGTTTCAAAACAATGTCAATCCAATTGAAACAAAAATTGAATATTTGGAAAATTTTCAATAATTGACAAATGTAGGATTAAAGGAATGATACGCTACCGATTTTCGCCAAGCATATCTCAAAATAACAACTACGACATGGTGCAATCCAAATAGCTCGATATTAAATTCGTGAAAATGCAAATATGTTGCAAAATACTTTTTGCAAATTTTTCGCGGTTTTTACTTTTTCTCACCGTTTAAACCTTCCCTGGAGGTCCACGAACATTTCAAAACTACGATAAGTAAAATCCATTCAGCCGTTCTCGAGTTTTAGCGAGACTAACGAACAGCAATTCATTTATATATATATGTATATATATGTAGGAACGGGTTACGCAACTACTCTAATAATTGCATTACCAACTCCACTAATTGGACGTACTATTGAACACAGCCGATCACACACGAATTAATAAATATCGACGATAACGATTGACAAAACTCTACTTAACATAGACGTAACGATTTTCAAAAGTTGAAGTGACACCGACAGATCGAAGAACTGACACAGTCGCTAATTTGAAGTCAAGAAGATAAGAAGTAATTTGAAGTTTAGAAGCAACAAGAAGTTTTTAGAAGTTTTAAGAAGTGAAGTTAATTATTATTTTATTTTTTGTGAACTTTGTAAATATTACTTTATTTAATAATATGAACCCAACTTTATAATTTAAACAATAAAAACCTTAAAATTAAACATTAAACAAAGTGTTTCAATTTGAACCAAAGGTAACCAAACCTACATATTTGGGGGCTCGCCCGGTTCAAATTAAATAAAGTGATGGTGAAATTTTGATGGTGATTAACTACAAATATTGGAAAAACTTTGAAGTGCATGTGAACATAAACAATTGAAGACATTTGAAGAACAGATTTTTGAATAGAAAAATTGCTAATCTAAGAAATGATGATGATAAAGTTGTGAATGATTGAATTTGAAAGACATTGAACAGTTTATATGATGTAATTAATGATCATTACAAAACTTAAGAAGTTACAACACACCAGCTTGTGCATAGACGTTACAACAACACATCAGCGTGTACAAAGACATTACAACAACACAGCAGCTTGTGCAAAACATTACAACAACAAGTGTGTATGATTTCGAGAAAAGGCGCAAGTAAATATTTCTGCATAACAACAACAAGTGTGAATGTACGAGATTTGGAAAAAGGGTGCCGTTAATCTTTGAGCATAACAACAACAAATGTCCGAGATTTTGAAGAGGGGTAACGTTGGCTGAGTGCAAAAGACAACAACAAGAACAAATAATAAAGAATTTGACGTTGGTTGATGCGCAATATACACAACAACAACTGCAGGCAAGTGGAGTGTGCGTGTAACAACAACTGCAGGCAAGTGGAGTGTGCGTGTAACAACAACAATTAGACGACCCAAAGAACAACGGTGAAGTGATCGAGAAGACCTAACGGTAAGGCAGCATTTGGGTACAGCGTATTTTGCCTTTTTAATTGTTGTTGCGAACTAACGGCAGAAATCATTGTTTGTTTAGGGTAAATGATTTTTTATTGTGACCTAACAGTATTTATCATATGAATTCAAAATAGATGTACATTTTTGGTTTGTGTAAATTTTAAGTAGAGAATCAGAATTTTTTTCGCACTTGAATTTCTTTGCGTATTAGTTAAGAATAAGAACATTAATTTTTATTTTTTAACTTGAATCATTTTTATTTTATTTTGGTTTATTGTAAAGCGACTGTCGACTAGATAGACATGGACAGGAAAAACATTGAGAAACTGACGGTTGATGATCTTAAAGTCAAATTGGGTGAGCTCAATTTGGCAAAAAGTGGAAATAAGAGTGAGTTGCAGGCTCGACTTCTCGAACATTACGGTCATTCTGTAGCTGAGGACGACGGATCTGACTATGGAGAGGCAACATCGTCAGTTGGACAAGCTACAAGTCTATTTACATTGAGGGATATTCAAGATTCTGTCTCAAGCTTTTCAGGTGACCAAATGCCCACTATTGCGCAATGGCTTCGTGAGTTCGAAGTAGACATCTGCATGAATGCACAAAAACACCACCCATGAGTCACTCACACAAAGTAATGGCTTCTATTCTATAAATTTGTTTGAAATGAAGTCCAATGAGTGAGGGTACAACAAATATGAATTGCTTCAGGTATGAGAGTTTCGAATTTGTTGTGTATTCGTTTGATTCATACAATCCACGTTTCAGACTCGACGAACCGGTATTTATTGTGTATGTTTACTTCGGTATGAATGTATGTTGTAACACACAAAGTTTGAACAAATGCGGCAAGTTCGTACACGAACATGTTTTACACAATGAGTGTGTCGAATTATACAGTAGTATTCGAATTACCCGAATTAATTGACGAGATATTTTGGTTTTTACACCATCCACAAAAGTATGAAGGGTATGTTATGTTATGTTTTTTTTTTTTGTAACTCATCGAAATAGTCATTTCCGCCCATATAAAGTATATATATGCTTAATAAGGACAAAATTTATGAATATCTAGTAATGTATCCACTATATAGCAGAACTTTTCTTTTTTCAATATTTAGATGTTTTTAAACGCACTTTTTTTAAATTCGTTTTAATTTGGGTTCGAATTGGATACCCCATAGTGTGGGGGATATTCAGTACTACAACTTGTCAGTTCATAACCTATAATATGTTAAGACTTCTGTTGTAATATTACTACCTTCGGGAGTGTCGAGATACAAAACTAAACCGTTACGTTCCAAAATGGCCTTTATCAGTCCACATTAAGTATATCCTCCTGAGAAGTAATCAATATTGACCCCCTTATATGCAAAGCCAATTTTTTATACCCTTCACCACACTGTGGTACAGGGTATTATGTCTTTGTGCATATATTTGTAACAGGCAAAAGGAAACTAGATAGACACATGGTTCCTTTTTAGTATATGCATAGAATCACTTTCTAAGTCGATTTATGCATGCCCGTCCGTCTGTCCATGTCAAATTGTAAACAAAGTACAGGTCACATGTATGATCCGAATTGGATGAAATTTGGCATAGGTCACTAATTTGGCCCAAGGACGAACTCTATTAAAATCGGTCTAGAATGATGTGTGTTAAGTTTCGTGAAAATCGGTTCAGATTTAGATATAGCCCCCATATATATTTTCGTCCGATTTTAGGTAAATGATGCACCAAACTCCTCAAGTTTATCAGATATTTATCCAAATAATCAAGGGGTGTCCGATTGATATGATTTAGTATAAGTTGCAGAATGACATGTTTATGGATCAAATTTCATTTTACTGGTCCTTCAAAAATGCGACATCTGTTAGGATTCATCTGTTGAATATAGCCAAAAAGGTATCATATAGTCGGCCCCGTCCGTCTTTCCTACTTTCCTTACTGGTTATATATCCCCCAATCCCGTTATTGCTTTCGTCGATGGTTTTAGTGGTAGTGGAATCTTGAAGTAACTTTTACTTATTATTTTTTTAAAGTTTTTAATTATTTTTATTTAATATAAACAAAAATAAATACAACGTAAAAAACAATTCAATACATAACAAACTTAAATCATATTAGAATCTAAAACATTAATATGAACAGAAAATAAATACAACGTAAAAAAATTAATTCATAACAAACTTAAATTAATAAAAAAACAATATTTAAAATTTGACTGTTCACCTCGCGGCGGTGAGTATAAAAAGGTCGGCCCTGTCGAACTTAAGGACGTTTTAATTATTTTTATTCATATTTTTTAATAAACAATCTCTACTCTACTTAATAATATTATCATGTAAAAAATCAACAAAAGTACAAATTTATTAAGAAATGTAATGAGAGACAATTTGTAAGAAAATGACCTACGTCCACAAAAACATAAAGAACAAATGAAAAGTCTTTAAGTCCCAAAAAAGTGCATATGTATTTCCGCAAATACTTATTTGTACTCCTCATATAACTTTGTACTCTAATTTTCTGCATAGGCCTATTTTTGTATATCCCTTGAGGATGATTCCGCCGATTTTTCTTACATCATTTCATTTAACTTTTACTTATTTTTCTGGAGTTTTTATTTACTTGTATTCAATAGAAAAAAAATAAAATACATTATTTCTCACTAATAAAGTTTTAAAGAGTGTACAAGGTAAACATTTGCATGTACCTGTACAATAAATGCCCACCATCAATGTTAAGTCGTTGAATGAATACATAGAATACAAAATACATTGCATGATGTTCACTCATTGGACTCATTGATGTTGTATAACTTGTTCTTGTAGTCCATCATACTGAATGTTGTGCTTTCAAGTTTGATCGTTTGATCGGACAAAGCACAACGAAGAACAACACAACTTCGGTGGTTGAATTCATTTGCACTCATTAAATGTTGTTGTGTACTCTGAATACGACTTAACATCCATGAATGTGGATGTGGATTCATTGTACGAGTACATTCATGCAGATGTCTAGTTCGAAGATTGCGCTTGTACGGTGGGATGGGACAATTTAAGGAAATTTATATATGGCAAACAATTGTTGACAGGGGCAGCCAAAATTTATGTTAGGAGTCAACCCAATATTAAAAACTGGCCAACCCTTAAAGAGTCATTAAAGAAGGAATTTGGTGTGAAGACATCGTCAGTAGAAGTCCACAGACAGTTATCTAACCGGAAAAAGAAGAATAATGAGACTTTGAGAGAATATTTATATAGTTTAATGGAAATAGGGCAACCAATTAATATAGACGACGAGAGTATAATAACGTATTTCGTAGAAGGCATACCGGATTCTAAATTAAACAAAAGTATTTTATACCAGGCAACTACAATAGACGACTTAAAAACCAAATTAAAGATTTATGAGAAAATGAAAGGTACTGAAAGTCCGTCCTCTTCCAGAGTATTTCAAACCAGAAAAATTGAGGAAAATAATAAAACGTCTGTCCGTTGTTTTAGGTGTGGTGAAAAAGGGCATCTTGCAAACCAATGCAAGACCCCTGGAACAAAATGTTTTAAGTGCAAGGGATTTGGGCACAAGTCATTTGAATGCAAATTGAACGGGAAAGAACAAATCCAGGACGAAAAGATTAGTACAAACCAAAAGGACATAGTCCACACATTGTCCGAGGATATTTCACAGACTCAGAGAATTTTTAAAGAAGTTGAAATTCTAGGGAAAAAATACGTAGCGCTGGTGGACACTGGAAGTGATGTCAGTCTGATACGAAGCGATGTTTTAGATGAGATGGGAAATGTGAAGCTTGGCGATGAGGTTAAATCTTTAAGTGGTATAGGCGGCAAAACTGTGTGTACGTTGGGATACTTAAAGGTGAAAGCAAAAATTGACCATGACGAAATAAATATGACATTCCATATAGTTCAGAGACCAAATATAATGTACCCAGTAATAATAGGAAATAATATTTTTAATCAGATGGACTTGGCTATAAATTCTAAAGGAGCGATGTTCTCGCGTAGAGTTAATTCATCCAAGAATATATATGAGAACAGAATCCCATGTCCTGCGGACAATAATCGTATTTCAGAACTGGGAAAAGAGTTCTCAGATATATTAAACTTCTCGAATAATGAAGATTATAGAGATGATTCGGATCATAGACACTTGGACAATCAGAGTCGAAATAAAACTGTAAAATTAATAACTGAATACCATAGTGTCAAACCTGAATCGCACCCAGTAGATATAAAAATTAGTTTGACTGATGAAATTCCAATTTCACAAACACGTAGAAGAAAGTTATACCCTGACCGGTACGCAATTGATGAACAGGATGGAATTATTGCAAACAGTAGCTCCGAATATAGTGCGCCGGTAACTTTAGTTATGAAGAAAGATGGAATGAAAATGGAAGAATATGCAGATGGAAGGAAAATATTAGAAGAGTGTGTAGTAGAAGAATACGAAAATGAACGTTGTTTGCTACGAGAGGAGGCAAAAGATAACATATTAAAGATACAACAGGAGAATAGACGAGGATATAATAGGATGAGAAAGCCCGAGACTTGCTACAACACTAACGACTTGGTAGCCACTAAACGTACTCAGTTCGGTACAGGTATGAAGTTAAGACCGAAGTTTTTGGGTCCGTATAAAATAGTCCAAAAGCTGAACCATGGTAGATACATCGTTGAGAAAATAGGTGATAGTGAAGGTCCGAGACGTTCAAATACGGTCTCAGAATATATGAAGCCTTGGAGTGTACATTCGCGGTCGAATGCGAATCAGGATGGCCGAATGTAGGAACGGGTTACGCAACTACTCTAATAATTGCATTACCAACTCCACTAATTGGACGTACTATTGAACACAGCCGATCACACACGAATTAATAAATATCGACGATAACGATTGACAAAACTCTACTTAACATAGACGTAACGATTTTCAAAAGTTGAAGTGACACCGACAGATCGAAGAACTGACACAGTCGCTAATTTGAAGTCAAGAAGATAAGAAGTAATTTGAAGTTTAGAAGCAACAAGAATTTTTTAGAAGTGAAGTTAATTATTATTTTATTTTTTTGTGAACTTTGTAAATATTACTTTATTTAATAATATGAACCCAACTTTATAATTTAAACAATAAAAACCTTAAAATTAAACATTAAACAAAGTGTTTCAATTTGAACCAAAGGTAACCAAACCTACATATATATATAATAGATAGATAGATAATAAAATGTAGGCCTACGGGAATTGTAATGCATCACACTCAGATAAGAGACTGATAAGCAGACAGTGTTAGACTATTACACGTCTATAAATATAAATCGCGGTTATTGCTACAATACAAATAGGATGGCCAACCATTTGTCTTCCTTTCTCCATAGTATACATTTGTTCTCTAGCAGGAAAAAAACGACTTGTTATATCCTCTTAATATACCCTGTCGATTTTAACAAATAATTAACCTCTTATTTGTATAAAACGAAACATTTCATTTTCTTCACAATATGAACTTCAAAATATTCTTTCATAATTTATTATTAAAATTAGCGCTTTCAAACAACAGTTTATTTACAAACTTGAAAAACGACAGACAATGTCAAGTCCACCAAGTCCAAGTACTAATCGCCGACTCAAGGTGATCTAGAAGGAAGCCGCGACTTGTTAGCGCAAATACACAAAAATTCCTAATTATCTTGCCTGAATAAATGCAAACAATTTTCACACACATATGCACGAGTACATACATATGTACGATATGTAAGTACTATTGTATCTGAACTGCTACCGCTGTTTTTTTTTTTTGTTCGTTCCACGTTTGACCACTAATTGAATATTATTTCGTACAAAGTTTTTTTTTTTTTTGATTTTGGCGTGGGAAGAACATCATTATTACGCAAATAAGTAAAACAAAAATTAACAAAAAAAATCAACAAAATTATAATAAATTTATTGATTCGTGATTTGGATGTATAAACAGCTGTATTTGCCAATGACTAAGGCGTTAAGATACATTCGATTGCAAATTATGAATAGAAAAAGGCAGGAATTGGACATAAATATTCCAAACACGCTTCATTTTTAATTTATCTAATGACCTATCTTAATTATCTATCTTTTTATATGATTTAGTAGTTATTTTTATTGAAATAGATTAACTATTTAAAATTAATTAACTATTTTTCTGAAAATTAGAAGACATACAAGATACCAATCATGTCTATCTATATTCCTATCACTATCTACATGAAATGAAAAGATGCACTACCATGGACTATACTCGTTCTGGTAATGTTTAACAAATTTTAAATTATTAACCTGCGGATACTTTAATAATATAATTACAGAAAAAAATGTTTTTTACTATACTGGAGAACATATTTCTGTTTGACATAGGCACCACTACGACATAACTGTTTCTATTTCACTACAGGTATGAATTATTTCGGCTGACTGCGCATAAGTTGACATCAAAGTTTAAGGAATATGAAATCATATGATTTTTTGAAATGCATTAACATTTCAAAACTACGCAATTGTCTCAATAGTATGTGTTTATGACGATTTCACATTGAAAATATTCGAATAACCGAGCAAATCAAGATAAACAAATATTATTTGTTGTTGTTTTTTTTTCATTGCCAATGAAACTGAATATAATGTTACTTATTTAATATTTGCCTAATGTTTATATATTGCTGTCGAAATTTACTTTGCATTTCTATTCTCTGCTCCAAACTGTGCAATTATTGATTGACGTTTGTGTTGCGACGTATGATTGATGGAATGTTCGGTTTGGTTTCATGTACATCGATCATACGTAACAGCTCCCCCACCCAACAACAAAACATCCAAAACGTATTTGAAACTAATTGAATTGTTATTGCCATGATAAGCTTATCATTTAAAGCTATTATCGTCCAAAATTACTTCATTCTCAAAATGAAAAAAAAACGCATCATCGCAGTTAGTGATGAGCAAAATAAAAAAGAATTTAAAGCTAATTTGGCGTAGGTCGATGAGCACAAATGCAGTGATCAGGCAAATCCAAAAATGAACGAGAAGTGTGGGCATCTGAGCTATTATATTTAATTTTAGAAGTAATAGTGTATGAAATGCATGTTTTAATTTTATTTGCTTCAAGGAAATTAATTAATATGATTAATGGAAAAAATAGATGTCATCATAGAATAAGAATTCGTTGATTTTACAAAAATACTAATAATAAGGCATAAATCGGGTTAAAGATTGAAGGATGTTATGGGAAAGTAGCACATAAAACACCATAAAAACCCAAACTGAAAGTGGCGATGAATGTTTCGATATTGTTGAAATCTGATCATAGCTAATTCAATAATTAAAAACTGACCGTCGATATTGATTGAGTTGTATTCCTTATATTAATGTGATTGTATATTAAGGTGATTATTGAAGGCCCATATGTATCTATCAGGTGAAAAACGTGGGACTTTCAAACTCAAATAGGAGAAAATATCCTATCCTAAATTGTATATGGTGCAAAGGTGTGATCTAATGTAACACGGAAATTTAACATCGAAAAGCTGCAAACACAACAGATAGCAGAAGCCTACTCCACTCAACTTACCCAACTGCTTGACGAAAGCACCCCTTGTCCCGATAATAATATATATGCACAATGGCAGAGAATTGCCCACTCCCTACAAACTGAAGCAAAAGCAACACTTGGGTACCAAAGACCACCATCAAGAAATCCGTGGTACGATCAGGAGTGTCGCAATGCTACTGATATGAAAAACGCAGCGTATAGAGCAACCCTGCGGAAAGTAGCAACACGTAATGCGATGGAGAGCCGTATTCTCAGAAAAAAGAAGAAAGTGCAAGAAAAACGCGAGCGTGAGCAAATCGAAATGTACAGGAGTCAGAAAGAAGTCCGAAAATTCTACCAATGGATAAAACGCCAAACCGAAGGCTTTGGTGCAGGCACATCCTCCTGTAAAGGTAAAGAAGAATATCTGGTGACAGATACAGACAGGGTCTGGAAGGAGCATTTTTAAAAAACCTCTGGTATCAAAAAGTAGCAGTGAAGTGGATACCCCAGAACCAATAATAGATGACGGTATAGAGTGTATACCACCAACCAAGATGAAGTCAGAATAGCAATCAATCGCTGCTGAAGAATAATAAAGCAGCAGGTGCCAATGGGTTACAAGCCGAACTATTCAAGACTGGTGCTCAGATGCTGGTAAGGAGCATGCACCAGCTGATTAATACAATTTGGCTAGAAGAATTCATCCCCAATGAAAGGAGACAAGACGATATGTGCCGACTATAGTGGAATAAGTCTCCTTCCCATCGCATATAAAGTGCTATCCAGCGTACTGTATGAACGACAATAATGTCATTGACCATTGGCTTCAGACCTGGCAAATCCTGGAAAAAACCCCACGAAAAGCACATCAACACATTCCACCTATTCGTCGATTATAAAGCCGCATTCGACCGCCCTATCCGTTCAAATGTGTATAAAGCCATGTCTGCGTTTGGCATTCCTGCAAAATTAATTCGGCTATGCAGTATAACTTTAAATGGCACAAGATCAACAGTTAAAGTCGGAACGGAACTCTCGGAGCTCTTTAATACCGAACGAGGATTCAGACAAGGTGATAGTTTGTCGTGTGAGCTTTTTAACATCCTGCTGGAAAAGGTCATACGAGAGGCAAAAGTGAACAGAAATGGCACTCTCTGTACCAAAAAACACATGTTACTTGCCTACGCCGATGACATCGACATAATGGGTCGAAAATTGAGAGCAGATGAGGCAGCTTTTGCAGTGTTTGAGAGAAAAAATTCTCCGAAATATCTATTGGATCTGCGTTAACGGTGAATATCGCCGTCGAATGTACCATGAGTTGTACCAGCTATTCTCGGACATTGATATTGTTAGACGTATTGAGCTGCAGCGACAACGTTGGATAGGTCATGTTGTGAGAATGGATGAAGATGCCACAGCCCAGAAGGCATATAAAAGCGAACCAGCTGATGGTTCACGCAGAACGGGAAGGCCACGAATACGATGGAAAGATCAAATCGAAGACAACATTGCCGAAAATGGACTTTTAAATTGGAAAAACTGCGCAAAAGACCGACGCGCCTGGAAATCTTTTCTAAGCTCGGCTTATGGACCGAAAGTTCTGTCACAAGCTAGCTAAGTAAGTAAGTAAATTGTATATGACTATATTTTTTATTATTTCCGTGTAATAATTGCATTTTTATACCATACACAACTATTTTTACAGGGTAATATAGCTTTGTACAGCCCCAAGAGTTTGTAACCGCACAAAATATTGCCCCTACACCCACCTTTAAGTAGACCCATGTTTTTGGTAATGATAGGTTAATATTTAGGGAATGAAATGGACAAAAAACTTTATTTTTGCCTCTTTTTCTGGTCGTCCTAGAGTCGACAAATATGACCCGAACGAAATTTTACACCAAGAAGGGAATCTGGCCAATGAATAAACATAACTGTTTTGATGTTAATTTGTCAATATTTAGCACTTCAAATAGACCACACTTTTGTGTGAAAAATTACAACATTTCTACCCGAGGTGATATTATATCCAAGAGGAATGCTTGACCTTTCAATTGATACCAATTATATTGTTGTATGTACTCAGATGTGGGAGTTATACGTAAATATTTAAAGGTGGCTAAGTATTATAATATTTTTTAGTATTACTATTACTCCACTAGAGGGCGGAAATGTCGCGCTGATCCCTTTGAAATTTTACCTGAAGTTCCGGTTATGGTCAAGGAGGACGCTTAAATTTTTGCTGATGTTGAGATGATATTTAAGAAGTGCAATGAATCGAAAACTTTTTTGTCAGATTTTCTAGTCGCTCTAGAGGACATTATTATATGAAGAACATCACATATTTTACGCGGTAAAGGAGATCTGACTAAATACTTAGAACGACTGTTCAGACGATGATCGGTCAATATTCCGAGGATCAAATCAACCAAAACTCAAAGTGACCAAATTTTTATTTTATGCCGTAAATATTTACCTCCGGAAAACAATATTTAGAAAATATGCCGGGGTTAGAAAGGGGAGCTATTGACCTATAATCGAGGAAGAGGGTGCAAATATTGCCCAGGCTCATATTATAGAACCACAGAAAGTTCGATTTTGTTGTAGGTTGTTGTAGCAGTCTTATTGTTTCTACACAATGGACTGAGATGACAGATGTTGGCCGAGTAAGACTCGGGTCGTTTCGGATCGTAGACCCCTCTGTCGTGGAAATGAGGTTTTCTTGGTAGTTGATCCGCTCTCTGGTTATTACTAAAACCGTCGAAGAAAACAATACTGTTACAGAAACAGGAAAGATGTACCTTCAAATTATTGTGCTAATTGAAAATATCCCGCATTCCATTCCAACAAAATAGACGCGTTCAAACTATTATGTTAAGTTTGTTTCTATTTTTTTTGCCGGCACTGTATATTTAGCCCATTTCGGCAATGATCATCTCTTTGCTCACATTTTTGTTGATTTGTCTTCCAAATATAGCTACGGCAAACATTCGATAGTTTTAATACCCTCAGCCTTGTGGCTAATAAACTTTGTGCGGTAAAAATGTGCCTCATTGAAATATTGGTCTTAGGTCCCATGTTTCTTTGGATTAAATCCGTTTCAGACAATTTAATGTCGATTTACAAATGTGCGCCCGTCTGTCTGACCGGCTGGTGCGCACGATAACTCCCGAAAGGAGTAACCAATTTTATCAAAACTTTGTAATATTTCTTCCAAACATAGTTCAAGTTGGAAGATGGGGAATATCGGTTTACTCCTTCTGGTACCATCCACACGAAAAGGTAAATAATTTGCTGAAAATTAATGTTGTAATATCATGCGAATTGACTTTCCGATTTGAACAAAACTTTGCGCAGTATATTATATTTACACAGCCTAGATTAAAATTGGTCCACTTCTTCTGGTACCTCCCCAGAACTGGTCAAGGTTTTCAATACTTATAAATTCAATATTAGGCGAAATGAATGTCCGGTTTGAACCAAACGTTGCAGAACCTATTACCTTTTCGAAGCCTAGATCAAATCCGAAGATGGGACCTATTGGTCCACTCCTTCTGGTACCTCCCTCACAAATGATCAAAAATTTCAATATTCATAAATGTAATATCAGCCGGAAGAAATGTCCGATTTGAACCAAACTTTGCACAACATGTTATCTTTACCAAGTCTAGATCTAGTTCGAGGGTGGGACATTTCGGACCTCTCTTTCTGATACCTCTATAGTTTATTGTAATTTTAATTTGATGCGAATTGAATAACATATTTGATAAACATTAAGTTCGAAACCTATTTGCTAAAAATATATAAATAATGAAACCTGTGTGTAATTCCGAAGATCTCCGCAAACCATAGACTGAGGATATATATCTGTCGGCAATGCCGACTGACAATTTTTTACTTGTTATCGTATATTTCGGCGAAATGTATTAAATACCGAATACGGCGATAAAAAAAATTGAAAGATATCGACTATATCGACTATCATAATTTGCCCCCTGATTTAAAACGTAATACTTAAGGCTTGGAATAAGTCAATACCATGTTCGACATGTTCCAATAATAGAAACGCCCTAATGCAAAATATTTGCCGGGGACTTTCCTGCTAGATCACTTTACGATTATATACAAAATCTCCGTACCGAAAACTATCATTATAGACTTATGTTTTGGGGTCTCCCCATTATTCAGTATTTTGGGGATATTTTGGCCGGTTTTGACACCGAATTGGCTATATGTCGAATGTAATTATTTATGTCACAGTTATAAGATGGATAGTCTAAAATGGTTGGTTTATGCATACGTAAACCAACCATTTCAGACTATCCCTTAATCTTAAATACTGCTAAGTACCTAATATTAATTTTTTTCTTTCTATGAGAATAAAGTTTCAAGTCAGAGGGAGAGAGATAGCTAAAGTGAGAGTGTTAAAGTGAAAACAAAATTCAAAACTCATTTGAATAATAATTTATAACAATCACCGAATGCCGAATGTTGACACCATTACTAGCTGATATTGCTATTCGGTAATGTTGTTGTTGTTCGTTCTCTTCTTATTGTTGTTGGCGCCAAAAAATAATAGCATAATAATGAGCCCAATCAATTATTTATGAATAATTTGTTAATGATAGGGGGTAGCGTGCGTGTGCCTTGCTTTATTTACGTTTAAATAGTTTATTCATGAATGTACGTGTGTGTGTGTAGGTGTGTGCGGGCAACTTCTTATTACGGCTGGGTTCACTTTTCCATGTTGTAATGATTGATTTAAACTACGTCAGAGTGTGAGAAATTTCTGTTTACTTCCAATACAGATTATCCACAACAATGCACTGTTCGTTCATCTCTTTGTATTATTAATTCATTCATTCATTAATTATTATTTACAATTCGTTGAGTTGTTCATTTACATGTCTGTCCGTCTGTCTGATGTGTGTATGTCTTTCATCTGTACATCCATTCGTGGCTAGATAGTCAATTGAATTGCGGTGCATTGTAATTTATTAATACACATATTAATAATTATTATTATTGCTGTTGTTATTGTTTCTGTTCTTATTTTTATTGTAATAGAACAGAGTAACTGTATGGACCAATTGACTGAATGGCTCACCAACCTACAGAACTAGAAACGCGCAATTGAATAATGACAACGACAGCAACGAAATTCAACGAAACGAAAATAAGAGTAGGCCACTAAACGAACATACACACTGACCACAGCCAAAGGCATTCTCATTGATGCAGTAGTCCGTTACCAGGGGCTAATGTAACATAAATACTGATAACGCCGGCGATGACAACTATGACGATGATGATGATGACTATGACACAGTATCGGATATCTCACCACCGCGGCCACGCATTCTAGTCTATGCACTTATTTACATACGGACACACGGACATACATACACACACACACACAAATAGCACTACCTAAAGAAAGCCTCAATGGGCTACCATGCAAACATTCAATGAATGCGAGCGGCGAACAACAATAATACGCCTTAGGCAGTGCTTTAGAAATCCACATGAATTGAAATACTGATGCGGAAGGAAATACTGCCAGAACCGATGACATTTTGATGAGAAAACATTCACAATCAAAAGATGATGAGTGAGGTGTAAGTAGCTCGTTTTGATTTCTCTTAAAGATGGACAAAATGAGGTGGGGGAGGGAAATAAAGACCAAAATGCAACTAAATTGAAAGAAAAAAATTGTAGAACTTTAAGCAGTTATAAAATATTATTTCGATTATTTTTCCGTAATAAATCTCTCCTTAGGAGAACCATTGTTTCAGCTGGAGTTAAGAGAATAACTGGGTCGTTTATTTTGAAAGTGGTTTTCTAGAAACGTTTACAGAACATATTACGTTATATATTCTATCATGTTTAATAAAAGCACAAAATCACAAACAAAAATAATACCACTTAACAATATTTTTGAAACAAATCAAACCCAAACCTTTAAATATCTCAATATAAGAAAAAATTGACTTAAGGGAACTAGGATTATTGAATTGGCACAGCAATTAACAAAAAAAAATGTTTTTTTTTTTGGAAAATCGGAAAATCGTAGGGAAGATCTTACACTCCCAGAGAAAGGTGTCAAAATTCGGAACCGATTGGGTTATTAGTTTTTGAGTTATTGTGCCCACCATTGTGCGCCCGGTTATTAGTTTTTGAGTTATTGTGCCCACCATTGGTAAAACACTGCTTCGAGAAAAACGCGTTTAAAGTTTGAGAACCACTCTTGTCGTCACTTGATGCTGACACAATAAATCGGCTATATCTAATAAATAAATAAATAAATAAAATAAAAAAAAATAATCTTCAAGAGTTCTTGGGATTTTCACTTGAAATTTTGTAGGGACATTCTAGAATTAGAGTAGATTCGAATTAAATTAAAAACAATTGACACCGAGAATGGGGGGTCCCCTTAAACCACTTTCAAAATAAACGACTCAAATACATGTACATCACATAGTCATATCTCACGGTAGATCCAAATGAAATTATTAGTAGTGATTCCATTTTTGTTTCGGGATCGCCCATGATCCTCAATAGTTCGCTTAATTTCTTAAGTTTTTATCAAAAAGGATGGAAGTTATCGCCGGCCAGAGAGACAGACTTTTGTAAATCGACTCCAAATTGGCTGAAACGGATTTGGTCCAAAGAAACATGGGGTCTGAAACCAATATCTCGATAAAGCAAATTTGTGCGGTATCAAAGTGTATATACAAATCTTCGTACCAACAACAATTACCAATATTAGGCCACTTTTACAGATCGCCCCAAAAAGTTTAGTATTGTAGGGACTTTGTAGGGACTGTACGTGTTTGGAGTTATGGCACTTTTTTCAACCACATTGGCCGCAATTTGGTATTTTGGTATGTCTTTTTCAATATTGGACCATTTTTACGGGAAGTCCCATATAACAGTATCCTCAAAATTTCTGTATTGTGAGGTCTTTGGTATTTTGGATTCTTACCAAAAATTATCAATTTTCCACTTTTCCCATCTAAATTTCTGTATTTTGGACCGTTTGGACAGGTTTATAATTTGATTGTATATATTGGATGGATTCTTGTTGAATACCAAATATTTTTCCCCTTAAACAATACACCTGATTATAAACACATGTTTCACCCTCCAAGAATTATAAATATTATGGTGTTTTAGAGTGTTAAAATTATTAGAAAAATACCATGAAATATTTTTGAAATTCATAACATCGAAAGTCGCACATCATAACATAGTTACAGTGGGGTTGAAAACTTCGTTGAATATGAATAGCAATATGGTGGAAATGTTAAAAATATGTCATAGAAAATGGTCTATAAGTGACCCAAATAAAACGAAACCGGATTTATTGGTCCCCAAACCTGGCATACGGTAGAAACTGCAAACAGAATATTTCTCACTAACACTCCAATTGCTACAAATATCCAAAACGGATATCTTGAAATTAGCCCAAGAGTTAAAAGTGCGCAGAAACCTCCATGTATCCATCATGAATCTTCTTCAAAAAGTCAATCGAAATTTATTTCGATTTCTCCATTTATACTTGACAAGTTATATTATTTTTCGATTCATCATATTTTCCTGGATGGTTGGAGGAAAAAGAAAATATTATGTGTATATCAGCATTAAATTTTAAGAGCACGGCCCATAATGGTTTATCTAAATTATAATCTAAACTGTACCCATACCTAGATTAATGGGTAGGATAGAAAAAAAACTTTGTCACCGTTTTACAAAATGAAATGATGTCTCAAAATAATAAATTCCCACACAGCAAGAGACGAAAGGCAGAAACTGAAACAGTCACAGCAGCACTTCAACTAAAGTGCCACCACCACCACTATCAACCAAACCCGTTCACTTGATTATGCATGCATGCAATCATCTCGACCACACACACTCACACACAAGCAGCATTTGTTGGCTAATCTTTCTTTTGCCCATTTGTTTGTCAGTGCCCCCCATATGTTCATAAGCTAGACATAAAGTGCAAGTGAGATTATGTTGGCTAGGATGGGTGATGATGATGACGACTATGATGGTGATGGGGAAGATAGATGATAATTTGTTGAAAACATGCAATATGCTCGGCGGGGTGTACCACCAAAATACACAATGATAAAATTATTGCAGCCAACTACTGGTGTTAAATTTTCGTTCACCGAGCAACTTTTGTAATCGAACTATGCTAGAAAAGATACACACACACTCGCATACACACACTTGCATTCACTGGAATATCGGTCACGAGAATATCGTTTTTATCACGAAAAGCCAACGTAAAAAAAAAACAAAACTGTTATAAGATAATTACTACGTTTTTTTCTCAATTCACAGTGTGTTCTTTTTTCTTTTTGGATGCCACTTATATTCATAAAAAAAAAATTAATTAATAACAAAAGAATTTCATCTTACTTGTGTTTTTATTATTTAATTTTTTTCTCGACAAACTCAAAAACTAGCAACCGCTATACAGTCTTATTGAACTTCTATCGATTGTTTCGTTTTTGTTAGAATGAATTTCTAATCAGTTAATTAGACAGGAATGGCAACAACACCGAAGACAACGATGACGACGACTACGACACACTTAAGCAGTTAGACAAGTTAGTTAGTAGGTGGTACGTTCGTATTAGAGATATGAAGTGACTCCGCAGAGAGTGTTTTCTATTTTTTGCGAGCTGTGTGTCGTCCGAGGTGTAACTAAAAATAGAAAAGAAACCAACATTGCCAAATGGAACAGAGCACAGCACAGCGGCGTTAATATTGGTCGGGGGTAGAACAAAACAAAACAATCCCATAAATTCATTTGTCATTTGTGCATATGCGTGAACCTCTCGCAATTCCTATGACCAAAGAACGTAGGCGACGGCTGGCGACGAGTGAGGCGACACCATTACTCCAATTTTGCTGTTTTCATAATTTGCTTATGGGGTAGGGCAGGGTTGACAGAGGCATTTCAAAAATTCTATTCCAGTGGCAGGCAAATGGCAAATGGTCTTAGCTAACTCAAAGTTTTATGCGAAAGCAGGGCTGGCTGACTGGCTATCAGCTGACATACAGACTGTGCGCGGTCAGGCAAAATGAAAAGCGAAAAAAGACAAAAACGAAACGACTGAAAAGCATGACAAACACAGCCAGCGAGCGATGACATCACTAGCGGCAAACTAAACACGTCGTAGCTTAACAGTAATGAACTTAACTCAATTTGGCTTGGCTTGACATAGGAGCGAACGTTCGCACATTTTTTTGTTTCTAGTTTGCCTTTCTATGTTTCAATGGTTTGAGGAATATGCTGATGGATGGATAGAGCGAACGACCGAGCTAACAGCCGAGCAAGTTAACGTGCTCCCAACCAAAATAATGCTTTTTACAAATGACTTAATATGTCGTCCCCGCCCTCCATCTTAATCTATGTATGTCTACCAATCCATCGACTTACATGCTCATAATAGTTATTCGCATACATATAAACATAGCTGCCGTCATACATATATACATAGATATATCTATTCGTTTACTATTTTTTTACAGATACAGAGATAGTTTGTAATCTAAGTAAATGTGTGCTAAACATGAATAAAACGCTATTACATCGACATAAGCACCAGAACAGACATATTCACGTATATATATCGAAGTATGTACATACATTGATTCTATATATGGAGAAATGGTTTGTTGATCTAGTCATTTATCAAATCACATACATATTAACAACTTCGAGGAGTAATATAGCACAATAAACATATATTTTGAAACTATAACTTGAAATATTCATCGGAGACCACATAAAATATATAGGTCCTTTATTTTGAAATTGGTTTAAGTCCTAGATATTTAAAGGTTTGGGTTTGATTTATTTCAAAAATATTGTTAAGTGACATTAATTTTGTTTGTGTCTTTGTGCCCTTAAACAAGACAGAATATATCTTAATATAAAACAAGTGAAAAAGCGTTAAATTCGACCGGGCCAAACTTTGGATACACTCCACCATAGGTACACTGATAATTCTACAAATCGGTTTATGTAAACCACAAAGCGTGGACTGATAATAATAACGCATCGTAGAATATACAATCCTTAAACTACTGCAATTTAGATTACAAAGTTAGATTACATAGTGTAGGAATTAGGGTGTATTTGGGGTTATAATTATAATGACCGACATATCAATTTCGAACCCAATATTTTTTGTTTTGTCTCTCATTTTTTGTTTTATATTTCATTATCGTGTCTTTCCTTACAAAGCGGAATGATTATAACCGATGGCTAAACCGTCTTAGAATTCCATAATTTGTAGGGTAAAACTGCGAGTAACGACTATCCCCTATACTATGGTAGAATACGCCTATATGGGGACAACCCCTACACACGGAACTAATCAGCTAACTATTTTAATATAAGTAGGGGGTTATATGGGAACTACCCGTAAAAGGGGACAAATATTAATAATAATCTTCCTAGATTTGTTACCACATGCGACTACAAAATACCAAATTAAAGCGAGTTCGGTTGAAAACGCGCTCAAGAACCCCAAAATACCGTAAATTGGGGGGTACCGTTATATGGAGGCTACCAGAAAAATTGGACCGATATTTATAATTTGTAGTGGAGAAATGCCCAAAAAAAATCCAATGTACCAAATTTCAGCGAATTCGGTTGAAAAAGGCGCTCAACAACCCCAAAATATCGAAAATTGGACGGTACCCTTATATGGGGGATATGCCTAAACGTGGACCGATATAGTCCATCTTCAAACTTAATTGCTTCAGAAGATAGCGTGATTACAACAGACGGACAAACCGTCTTCGAATTTTACCCTGATCAAGAATATATAAATTTGGTACTGTTTTGCATTTACTTGAGCCTATAGAGATGTAATCCTCAAAATAAGAATTAGGATTACTATTGGACTGCAGGATTGGGGTAGATTTAAAAAATCTTACTTATGTGTAGAAAAGTACTAAATGGTATTAAACAACATGTACCAAATGTTTTTGAATGACTGTTGGAATGTAGGACTAAGGTAATTATAGAAATTCGTACTTATGGGTACGAAAAGTACTAAATGGTACTAAGTACAATTTGGATTTTGGATGAACGGATAGAGCTGAAAAGCTAAAATTTGGTATTAAGATAACAGTTGAGGATTGAGCTATAGAGACAACGTTGGAAATTCGTGTTTATGTGTACGAAAAGTACTAAACGGCACTAGATTTCGTACTATTTGGTTTTGGGTGAACTGAGAGATTGGAAACAAAAAAAAATGGAATAATGGATTTGGTGGGTAGAATTGAGGAAATTTTGGAAAATTGTACTTACGTCTACGAAAAGAAATAAGTGGTACTAAATTTGTTACAATTTGATTGTTGTTGACCTGGATAGACTTGGAATCCTTAAATTATTAACTTAAAATTATTATAGGAGTGCATGTCTGAGGTAGTTTTGGAAATTCGTAATTATGGGTACGAAAAGTACTAAATTTGATACAATTAGAACTTTGGTGAAACGGTAGAACTGGAATCCTGAAAGATGCAACTACGATTACTGTCAGAGTATAGGATTTTGTAATATTGGTACGAAAAGTACAGAATAGTACTAAATCTGGTACAATTTGGATTTTGGTGAACAGATAGAGCTATAATTCTCAAATTTAGACTTAATAATACTATTTGAAAGCAGGATTGAGGTAGTTATGGAAATTCGTTCTTATCAGTACGAAAGGTACCAAATTTTGGTGGAATGAAGATTACTGTTAGAGTGTAGGATTGATGTTGTTTTAGAAATTCTTACATATGTGTATGAAATGTACTAAATTTGGTACCATTTGGATTTGGATGAATGGATAGAGTTGGAATCCTGAGATTTGGAATTTAGATTACTGTTGAAGTGTAGGATTCAGCTATGTCTCTTTAGAAATTCTAATTTATGTGTACGAATAGAACTAAATACACTAAATTTGGATCAATTTAGATTTGGGTAACGGAGAGAGTGGGTCACTGACGGAGAGTTAAAAAGAAGTAGCAAGGAGTTTTTGGTACCAAATTTAGTGAAATTATAAGTACGATTGATATATGGATGTTGTCTGAAAAATGTTTACTTATGTGTTCGAAAAGCGCTGAACTGAGCTAAATGTGGAACCTGTAGGCATTTTCTAAAACATATAATTGGAATTCTGATCACATTTGAATCTGTATAATGGAAATAAGAAAGAGATTTCGGAAATTAGTGCTTATGTGTATGAAGAGTACTAAATCGTAATAAACTTGAAATTTCATGTAGGAATAGAAATTCGGAATTATAGTACAACAAATTAGTTTTATTCACGATTTTCACCTAAGGATTAAGTAACTTAAAGTAACTTAAAGCAGCACTAAAAAATACTACTTCTTGAAAAACACGCTTAAACTTTTGAGAAGTGCTTTCACAGCCTTGCACTTCCACCATAAATTTAGACCGAAAATATAGAACAGTGTTGTTATATAAGAACTATCATTTGAAACATTGAAACCCCCCTAGTGTGCGTAGAAATGTTATGCGTTGTGTGGCCTCCGAGCTCAGGCAGGCTCTTTGACCCTAGGATATTAATTATTTCAATATGACCTATTTGGATGATTCCTCTGTCTCGTCATAAGTTATGATCCTCTTGACCAGGCATGTCCGGAGCAATGTCAATATAACGATGCACCGAAACTCATCAAACAAAAAAAGTCACATGTGGAGATAAATGATTAAACCTTTGCAATCTACCTGCTTTGGACTATAGGTGTAAAAACTCTTTTATATAATAAAAATTTTAACACTCAAGTGAAGAATCTTCCCTTAAAATATTTGAATGAAGTATTCTTTTCTTCCAAATATGAAGTAGGGGGAGACATTTTTCATTTGTTTGGCGCCCAACATATAAATGCATAACGCAATTATGATTTCCATATTCATATATAAAACAAGAGTAGATCAAGAAATCAGATTATATCTTAAATTAAATTACAACATTATTTCAAAATAGTGCTATTTATCCTCTCAAGGTTGTGAAAAAATCCATGCCTATATTAGATAAAAACAAACTAAAAGAGTGGCAAACGTTTTGTCGGAAATAACCAACAAAACCAAACACGAAAAGAATGCCGCGCCACTACCGACTGCTGTCAAATACACAGTCGACTACGCCAAGCAAAGAGACATCAACGAATTTAAACATAAATACAAACGTAAACAAGTCATAAGTCGTTGGATAATATCGGTCGGTCGATTACATGGGACATGAGATGTGATGTCAGCATCCGTTTGTCATTTTGTCGTTGCTGTAAGAGACCAAACAAACGACGTTACATTTCGACGTTGAAAGTATTGAACCTGTTTACAATATGAATACTAAATACACATAGCAGCAGAAGCAGTAACAACACAAGAAGAAGAAGAACAAAAAAACACAAATGTCAAACAGAAACCTCCCCAGGTTCAATGACTGACACAGACTGTATTTTTTTATGAATTTGTACTTAATATGAATGTGTTTGAGTGTCTGTCCGTTTGTCGGCTTCTCTATGTTAATGTACACTTGGAAAATATTTTTTAACAAAACTTTGGCGCTTTAATTTTTAGAAAAGACTGTTTTTTTTTTGTAGAACCACGTAAAATATTATTGATTATATCAGAACGATTATAGTATTCTAATACACTTAAAATATTCTTCAGTAGATAAATCAGAACCAGAATTTTACTAAATTAAAGTATATAAACGGTATAAAGTATATAAATGGATCGATCTCTCTCTCACACAATTCACACTCTTTTACTGAATTTTTGTGTAAAAAACAACATTTAGTAAAAAGAAATATCTCCAAAGAAGAACGTTTTAAGTTTTAGGCCAACGACGTCACAGAAAAAAATGCATTATATTGTATAGATATTTATAATAATAATTATTTTAACATTTTAGCTAAATGACTAAAATATTACTCTCAGTGCATAGTTCACATCTATGTGAGCCATTTCCCATAAGATGTTCACCTCGATGTATGTATATTTGGATAATTTTCTAAGAATTTTGGTGATATTGAATTTTGTACGAAATTTCACTTCGCCTACAAGTTCACTATACTATCGCCTGTATAATTGGATGTTTAAGCTATAACGGAGGTTCTGATCTGGTTTAGAGCAAACTTTGGTCAGGATATAATAAATAAAATAACAGTTAGTAAAAAAAATTGTTAAATTCGTCATATGGGTACCGTGTCACATAGGAATAGCAGAAAACGAGATAGCAAATATACTCGCCAGAAGTACAACCGACCGACCTACCGAAGTCTAAAACTTCGGTCATGGGCAATGGAAACCCACAAAATTCTTTGTAATTGCGAGTGGACTGGAAAAAACACAAACATTTTATGGGGAGATCCAAATGAGAATAAGACAAAGCAAACACAGGAAATCAGCAAACTGACCGGTATTCTCACATAACAGTATGCATGCCCACTTACACAAGATTGGATGGGATGGAAGCAACGGTGTAGGGCGTGTGGAGAAGACGAAGCGAAACGTTCGAACATTTCCTGTGTCAATGCCCAGCCTTTTCAAACGTCCGAACCCAATTCTTATGAAATGAAACCTTTCGCAAAATAACCGACCTAAGGAGGTGGGTATGAAAAAACTGAAGGAATTCACAAGAAAATAAAATTCCCAAAACTTTAGGACAATCAAATCCAAATGCGACTTCTTCTAAATTCCTGTCTTCTCTAGAGCGCACAACAGGATATTTACAGGCTTGAGTGTATGTCCTAATATTAGACATGTGGTGGTGTAAACCAAATCATTTATACCCAGCTCGACGCAAGTCATTTTAGGACTGAATTTAGCCCTCTAAACCTTTAATCGGGCGAAACATTATCTATATCTGAACCAACTTCAATCTAACTAAACACACGTTCTTTGATCCCAAATTATATTGCATGTATAAAATTTCAATTTACATGAAGAAATCGGACGAAGTTATTTTTCTAGACCATTCTAGACTAATTGTGGTAGCATGTTTAAAAGTTCAATTTTTTGGAACAATATCTCACAACGCATAAAAATTATGAGAACCTACTACAAAATGGTGTTTCAGTCCACGGCCACATATCGGCTTACAACTACGTCCAACTACGCAGGCAATTAGCAAAATTGTGACGAGACTGAAGCGTTTCGCTCGTTCTTAGAAAATATCGCTGATGTAAGTCAAAATGTGTTCTCGAAGACCGAAGGTGTCGATTTCTCGTCGTTCTCAGGAATAAAGTCCAGCTCACGCCAAAAATTTAGCGTTGAAGACATTTTAATGATTAATTGTCGTAATTGGTATTCTGAGAAACCTCAAGTAATTGTATAGAGTTCGTGACATCTTTGGTCTGACATAACCGACTTCTTTGTGCCTGCCATTGAATAATGCGTCTTGAAGAACAAATGGCTCCCATATGACGATGACACATGCCACCAAAGTGAATATGGTTTTATTGCAAGAGACATTTCCCGGCGTAAACTCTCGTCTTAGCGATAGCAACCGGCCACTAAAATCATTGGACATCATTAGAGTTTTTATGGGACTACGCGAAACCCTCAAACTTCAAATATTATTATAATTCTATAATAATTGCGACCTTGCTTTATAATATAAATGGAAAGACATGCTTTCAACTCTCTTAAGTATGGTTACAATTTGTTCCAGTCTAGTACAATACAATTCTGGAATTCAAACATTTTATAAATGTTATTGTCAATAAGGCTTTTTTCGCCTAAAAAGGCATTTAAAGGCTTCCGTCGTCTAAAAAATTCCTTTAAGGCCTTTAAAGGTATATATCGTCTGAAAAGGCTTTGAAATGCATCTATCGTCTAAAAAGTACTCTTAAAGTTTCATCGAAAAAAGCCTTTAAAGTCTTCAATCAATCGAAAAATTACATTTAAAGGCTTTTATCGTCTCATTATTTATCCTGATGTATACAGGTATGTTATTAAATATAGCCTCAATAAAATTCAAACTTATTTGAACTAAGTACTTGTAATATTATTTATTAATCAATATTAAGGTTTTTCAAAATGTCATTCTTTTTAATTTTAAAAATTAAATTTTTAGAGAACATGCACCTTATAACGGGAACTAAAGTTGCACGTTTTGATCCATGGATCAATGTAATTGAATTTTTGATATATTTCAACCTACGACTCTGTTGACATTTATTCTTAGGCAGTATTCTTTAGATTAATAATTTCTTTAGTAGTGTTGTTGTTTTATAAATCCATATTAACCCATTTTTACAACAAAGCAATTTATTTAGATTTAAAAAATTAATGAATGAATTAGTAATTTATTTTCTTAAATAGGTTAGAAATTCGAATTCAAATAAAAAAATTCGCGCAAAATTTCTAAACTATTTCCACATTACATTTCCACCATTTTTATTTCAATTCTTAATTAATTTATCAAAATAATTAATTTCGCAGGAGTTTGATTTTTCTTCAACAAAAAATTTTCGAGAATTTTGCGTCTTCACAAAACTTTCTGGTAAAACTTTTTGCGTTAAAAATGCTTATTTTTTGAAACAACCCCAATTTCGTTATCTTATTGAAATTGAATTTCTAAAATTTCAATTAAAAATTGTTACTTATTAATAAGATATTTAAATTTTAAAATTAAATTTATGATATCGAAGAAAAAATCTATGGCGTTATCTGGCTTAAATACCTAATTTTTAATACATTCATTTATAACAGTATGGAATTTTTGAAAGTTAATTATTTAGTTATAAATCTTGGTGGATATTTTGGAGTCAAATGAAAAGTTTTTTTAATATTTCTTTGGATACAGAAGGCGGATATATTTAAATTCATGTCTTAATTATTGGGGACTTATTTCATTTATCATTTTCGTAATGAAATAAGTCCCCAAATTTGAGGACATTTTGTTTTTGGGACCTTATTTCATTGAAGACTTATTTCGTAACGCCTTGGTACTAGCTAAACAATACTACACAGGATGACAAAGTATTTTACCAAAAATTGAGGTATGTATATATTTTGCTAACGCAATACAAACACAATCCTTCGTCCAATATGTAGTAAGGTGTAAAAAATATCAAACCTTCAAAATATTCATATTCTGTGTGTCAAATTCCATGTGGAATGTCCCATATACTTGGCTGTTCTTACAATTATTTTATGTATATATCTACATACATATATACATGACACGTTAGTTTACATCCATATACTGTACATAATAATAAGTGAACACAAATATGTGTGTATGTGTGAGTGGTGTGTATGTATATCTTGTACATGATGAACAATTACAAAGTAAAATATTTTCATTATTCTTTTTTTGGCAACTTTTCATAAAAAGAATGAAAGAAAGACAAAAATACACAACAGAAAATACAATGACCGGGAAATGTAATAAACGGACAGACCTACAGACAGACTCACAAAAAAGCTTAAATAGAACAAGACCACAAGAATTAATGATGTAAAACAATAATAACAACAAAAATAAATAACATTAACAACAAAGATTCACGACCGAATCAAAAATAATTCGGACAGCAAAAAACAAAATAAAAAATGCGAAACTGGATAATTTCAGTTTTTTTATTCCTCTTAAAAATAAACAGAAACCAAAAAAATGTGGAGAAACATATGTACAATAAAATCACATAATTACTTTTAATGTAAAAACAACAACGACAACAACATTATAATGCCTAATAATAGTTAGTTGATGAGTACCCCAAAACACTACCTTATTTTGTATTTGGGTAAGGTACGTGATTAAAATTAGCAATTTGAAGCCTAAAACTAAGCCTACAATCCTACAAGCAAATCTAATCTAAGCTGATTCATCAACACAACAATTTACATTTTTGAATGAAAAAGTAACATTACACAAAAAAAAAAACAGACGGCAACAATCAGCCAGTGCTGGCGATTCCAGATTTAGGTGACTCTTTTTTGTTAACCCAACAAATATCCAAAAAAAAAAACACTTTATCGACACACGAATTAAACTGATGTAGTTAGCGTTTTACAATTCGCACCAAAAACAACAACAAACAATTTCTATACACTGAAAAATACTGACTCTTTTTATTTTTCTTAATCTCTACTCGAATGAGGTAAGCAGTTTGTAGAATTTATTAAAAATAAAAAAATACTGGTCTTAACATCTTGTCGTCAATCTGGTTCTTCATAAAATTTCCAAAAATGTTGCGTGTTTGAAACCAAACAAACACATAATAATTTACCTCCAAAGTTGTTGAGCTGTTGTTGTTGTTCGACTAAATTATTTAATATTTACAAATTAGTTGGAAGAATAAATCTTTAACATTAATATTTCTAATTTTTTTCTAATGTTTGGTTGTTTGTACATTTGTTTTTTTTTTATCTCGGGTTTAATCTGAACATAAACAACATTCATGGCGGAACAACAACTATTTAGCTTAGCTTTATTTTATAGATAACTTCGTAAAAAGTTTAAATACTTTAAATCTGGGAGTATATGTGTATATGTCCGACAAAAACACTATATACACTTTGCTACGGCAAAAATGTGCCTCATTGAAATATAGGGTTTAGACCCCATTTTTATTTGGACTAAATCCGTGTCAGACAATTAGGAGTCGATTTACAAATGTCCATCTGTCTCTCAAAAGGAGTTACGGATTTCATCCAAACATTTGCATATCGTAATATTTCTTCTAAATTGTAATTCAAGTTCGATGATGGGAAATATCAGCCTTCCTCACAAAATGGTGAAAATTTGCTAAAATTTTATTTTATCAGTCTATCCGATTTGAACCAAAAATTGCACAAAAATTGTTTTCTATAGAAAAAGAAAAAATTGTCACCTTGTATGACCTAAGAAAAGTCCACGCATTGCGAAGTCTTAGAAAAATATTATTTTAAGAACCCGAACTTTAAGAGGCCCTAGAAAAATAATTTTTTAAAAACCCACACCTCAGAAAAATATTCTTTTAAAAATCCACACCTCAGAAAAATATTCTTTTAAAAATCCACACCTCAGAAAAATATTCTTTTAAAAATCCACACCTCAGAAAAATATTCATGTGAGACCTTAGAAAAATATTATTTTAAAAATCCACGCCTTGTGAGACCTTAGAAAAATATTATTTTAAAAATCCACGCCTTGTGAGACCTTAGAAAAATATTATTTTAAAAATCCACGCCTTGTGAGACCTTAGAAAAATATTATTTTAAAAATCCACGCCTTGTGAGACCTTAGAAAAATATTATTTTAAAAATCCACGCCTTGTGAGACCTTAGAAAAATATTATTTTAAAAATCCACGCCTTGTGAGACCTTAGAAAAATATTATTTTAAAAATCCACGCCTTGTGAGACCTTAGAAAAATATTATTTTAAAAATCCACGCCTTGTGAGACCTTAGAAAAATATTATTTTAAAAATCCACGCCTTGTGAGACCTTAGAAAAATATTATTTTAAAAATCCACGCCTTGTGAGACCTTAGAAAAATATTATTTTAAAAATCCACGCCTTGTGAGACCTTAGAAAAATATTATTTTAAAAATCCACGCCTTGTGAGACCTTAGAAAAATATTATTTTAAAAATCCACGCCTTGTGAGACCTTAGAAAAATATTATTTTAAAAATCCACGCCTTGTGAGACCTTAGAAAAATATTATTTTAAAAATCCACGCCTTGTGAGACCTTAGAAAAATATTATTTTAAAAATCCACGCCTTGTGAGACCTTAGAAAAATATTATTTTAAAAATCCACGCCTTGTGAGACCTTAGAAAAATATTATTTTAAAAATCCACGCCTTGTGAGACCTTAGAAAAATATTATTTTAAAAATCCACGCCTTGTGAGACCTTAGAAAAATATTATTTTAAAAATCCACGCCTTGTGAGACCTTAGAAAAATATTATTTTAAAAATCCACGCCTTGTGAGACCTTAGAAAAATATTATTTTAAAAATCCACGCCTTTTGAGACCTAAGAAAAATATTATTTTAAAAATCAACGCCTTGTGAAACCTTTGAAAAAATATTCTTTTAAAAATCCACGCCTTGCGAGGCCTTAGAAAAATATTCGTTTAAAAATCCTCGCCTTGTGAGGCCTTAGAAAAATATTCTTTTCAAAAGCCACGCCTTGTGAGACCTTAGAAAAATATTCTTTTAAAAAAACACGCCTGTGAGGCCTTAGAAAAATATTCATATAAAAATCCACGCCTTGTGAGGCCTTAGAAAAATATTTTTTTTTTTTTTTTAATCTACGTATATGTCTTTCCAACCTTTGACATTACAGTATGTTATGTTAGAGAGAGTACGTTTTTTCCTTATAAACGTGCTCTACTGTAGTTATATATATATATATATATTGAATTCATTCAGGTATTGCATCTCTTCTAGGAAAATATGAATCTGTGTTCATTTCAAAGATACAAGAACCGTTGGAATTTCACCATTTAAAGAAAAATAAATATGCTGACAAGAGCCAAGTTGTAGCAAGGAATGTGTGAACGAAAGTGTCAGCCAAACAATATGTTGTAGTAAACGCGAAGTTACAATATAAGGCTAATGCACTGCCCTGATATGGCAATACCATTTTTCTTATTAAGGAGCATCACTTGCCATAAATAATTCTGAATTTATATTTTTTATATTTTTCTAATAATCATAAAATTTAATTATAAATTTAAATTAGTTGGCGATTTTACGGAATTCTCTAAGGCGAATGTTGCTAATGATTTTTGATATTTAAAATAATACATTTTCAATTTTTTGCCATGTATAAAAAATGATTCCAAAAACTGTAATGTTCGATTGGACAATGTATTTCGTTTGTATTGAAAAATTACTAAACTATTTCATAATAATTTTTTTCCTAAATTTCTATTGTTCATTTAATTTTTAAAGGTTCAACATTAAGATTGTGGCGGCAAAATACTCTCCCCCATTTGCTGAACAATTTCAGAGAAGAGAAGTCGTATGATTTGTTGACACGAAAAGGTAAAGGACTAAGCACACCTGATAAACACTATTAAGAGAGATGACCCGTCACAAACAGTGACGTAAATTACATACATTTTCGAAACGTCGGAAACCCACCCAAAACCATTAGGTTTTCGACAGAATAGCTAATTCCATTAATCAATTTCGAAATGACTTATGCTTTACTGGAATTCATATCAAATTTCAAAATTTTCTTCTCAAAAAAGTTTAGAATTTTTATCAGTTCTAGTAAGGAATAGTCAGATATGTGTAAAAATAATATATACTCTTGAAAATAAATGTATATATGGTGGTAATATTGAAATAAATGACGTTTACTACATTTTATACAGGTATATGACGTTTTCTACGTTTACACCTTTTTGACAGTCGAAAAATTCATCACACGGACCATCCCTGACTATTAAAATTTAATGAATAAATTAAAAGGCAAAATGTATAATGTATACTTACTCTTCTTGAACCTCTATACCACTGTCATCCATATTTGCTTTATAATCACCTTCTGATCCAAATCCAAAGCTTGGCTCCACATGTTCAGACAATGGCGTTGGTGTTTCGAAAACTAATGTCTCAACCATGGAGCCTTTGGAGGAACCAAATGACACCCTGAAATGATGACATAAATAATTATATAGAATTAAGGAATAAATACAATTGAAAATAAATTATCTGAGAAAGAGTTTTGAGCCTGTGCTGGAACAGCACAATTATCTGGATCAAAAGTAATACTAAACACAAACCTGAATGGGGGAAAATAAAATCCAATTTAAATGTGTATATGATACAGGGATCGAGTTTTTTAAAAGACACGAAGCCTAATGGACACACTTGAGCAGTTTCAGCAGAAAAAATCCTCTGAATCCATATAAACTGTATAACATTTCTGGCATCAAAATTCATAAAGACTAATAAATATTTCTAAATTACCATACACATGGTAATGAAAATGGTATATGGTTTTGATAAAATAAAAACTAAAAAACATTTCATTCTTTAATTATTAATATTATTAAAGAATGGCGTTGCAATAAATTGTTTTATTTCCTTGATTTATGTTGGTTTTATTTCTGACTACAATAACACAACATTTATTTATATGCATTTGAAATTGTCCCATTGTGAAAAGAGCGTTGCAGGCATGCATGAGCGGCTAGCTATGTTAAAAGGATTAGATGCCCATTAAAACATCCACAAATGAAAACGAAAACAGAAACAGCAACAGAACAAAAATACAACAGAGTGTATTTTTGGCAGACGTTTTTAGTTTGGGCATGCACAAAGTTATTTGAACTTTAGAGAAATGTTTGTACGACCGACCGATAGACCGATCAACCGACAAACCAAACTGCCGGGCCAATCATCATCATCAGAAGTAATATGTTATTGTGTAAATAGGTAAAAATAAAAATTTAGCCGAACGAGAGAGAAGAAGCTTGTGCAGCGACAAGTCACAGTCATTCACATTCAATTGCGAATTGAAAATAAAAAGATAGGCACACAAATATTTCTGTATATTTGTACAATATTCGTGTGCCAAAATTAAAGTGTCTTCAAATAATAAATTATAGATGCAACAGTGAGCGAGGGGCATCGCCATTATAGAGAAACGTTCAATATCGTAGTTATGATTCTAAATAAAATGTTCGGTCACAAGATTTGAAAAGTATTCTAAAGAATTTGTATTTAATGAACATTTTTAATAGGTATAATATAATTCCATAAAAATTAAAAAAAATAACTATATTTCCCTTTTGAACACTAGAATGAAACTAGAAACCACACTTATTAATGCGTTTTTAGTTTACAATTTACTCCACTATAGGTAACAGATGACCTTCTACAGCTGCTACAACAACATATGGCGAGGAAAATAATCAGAACACTTACTGTTATACTCAATAAGAGAAAGGGCATTTATTTTGAAATAATAAATACCAAAAATTTAATATATTGTGGGGCATTTGGTCATGGCCTTTAAAATACATACACATCCTGGTGGCTATACCAAAACATGGATCTATGTCAACATTGCAAAATCGAATTTCCAATTTAAAAGAATAATTTCGATTATCTTCTCAAACAAACTTTTTTTCTATAATTCTTTACAAAAAAACTTCGAACTAGTTAAGGACTTGATTGACTTTTGCAAGGTGTGTTTATGACAAAGAGCTTCACTTTTGAATTAACTGGACACACCATTAACAAAATCAATGATAATATTGTAATTTATTGCCAAATTCACAGTGTTCACGATTGTGTGGCAGTAAGCAAAAGTTTAACAAAAGAAAACAGAATGGAGAAAAAAATCTATACAACTTTTTAATGTAATTACATTGAGCGAAAGAAATGCGGTATACGCACGCAAGCGATACAATAACAAAATAAAAAACCATGGTGTCGACAATAATAACACAAGAGTGAAGATGAGGGGGAAATTCAAACGAAAAAAACCAACAAACTGGACAAGTGCCAAAGAGTTTAACGGAGCACCAAAATTGAATTGCAGAAACGTTCGTTTTTTCCCTCCCCGCATTTATATTACAAACGCATTTTAGACGTCTTGTCAAACGCATAACCAACCAGAGCCAAACATCTGACCATCTACCTATACATGTATATCTGAAAACAATCATGATTTTTTTTGTAAACACCAAGTATCTACCAAGTAATCCCCGGTTTCCATTTTGTTATTTAGTTTAAAACTATGTATAACTATTCAAGAATTTCAACATACTATTAAAAAAAAACTTGTTAATATATTCTTTGAAATAGTATTTTTGCTTCTAAGGGATTCAATTAAAAACAAATCGTTAATACAATCGAATCCAGAATTTAACATTTCACTCTATTCATATGTGTATAGCTATAGTGTGGCTAAAGTAGGATAAATCAAATACATTGTAATCCAAGCAATTCCTATAAACTGATATCACCCCGACGTCGAAATTGAGGACTTTTCTTGGGAAATGAAGGTCTTGTCTGGGTCTGCTGATTGGATGCAGTTGTAATATGATAATAATGACTCTTGTTTTAATACTCCATTTCGTCGGGATATTAAATACGACTGTAAGTTTTCTGTATGACATGCTATCTAAAATAGTTAATAGGTTTAATTTAATTTATTACAAGCCTAAAATGCCGTCTATGTTATAGAAACAAACTTGACTTAAACTACTCTAGTTGCTAGACTAAATCCTAAAACTAGAATATAAATCTTCGAGTAGAATCATAGTTGCAGTCAAAATTTTTGTTTGGGTTTCTGTGAATAATTACTACTTTTACTAGTATTGCTTGTCAAGTTAGTGAAATGTACATGTATTATTCCTGGCACGCAATTGTTATCGTGATTATTAAGATCCTCTTGTTTTATTTTATAGTCGAGGATTTTCGCATTATTGTTTATTATAAGTATAATTATTAGATTTTGTAGACCGGTAATTACTTAAATGGGGCTTGCGGACTTTGAAATTAATGTGAATAAATAAATTAAATTAAATTAAATATACAATATTATTGGTAGTTTTTAAATATACAATAACATTTATACTGCACCGGGAATACAGCGTATTTATACAACAAAAAATGCTTAGAAATAAATAGCACTATTAACCCAGCTATGCATAAAAAATTTAATTTTTTATCAAAACTAAATATTAAATTAACTCAACTGGTCGAAGAAGTTCAGATTAGGGAGCATTTCCGAAGCAAAAAAGAAAGAATTCAATTTTAATTCTAGTTTAAACAAAAATGATGACTACTAATGGAAAACGCGAAATTTTTGCATAAACGTTTACTAAATTATAACTTTATTAAAATAGAGTTATATATAAAATAATTTCTAAATAAATTATATCAAATTTTGAAATTATTATAGGTTTTACGTTGGTCAAGAAAATACGATGCCAAACAATGACGCGATGAGAGCGCAAAGTTTGATTAATTCAAAGGTTTTCTTATATGAAATTGTTAAAATATTTTGTATAGGCGTGCTCTTAAGAAACTGGTTGTATCTATAACTGTTTTTTTTTTTCAAAATTAACTATGTGCAAAAATTAATGTTCGGATCGGACAGACGTTGCATCTTTCCTTCGCATGAAAACCAATGAAAACATATTGGAAGCTATATTTAAATCTAAACCTATTCTCAACAATTCCATAGGGTTCGTCAGCTCAACACTAGATTTACGGATGTTAATAGTGTACCTACTTTTACAGAAGTGAGCCAGTTTGATTCATACCAAAAAATATATGTCTTTGCGAAAAATACAAATTCGAATTCAATTTAAATAAAATTTGCATTATCAGACAACTCATAGAAAACTTTTTTTACCCAAGCCATAAAGCTAAAATATGTATCTGTCTGATAAATGCTTGTCTGGTTGGGTGTTGGGCACAATAACTCCCAAAAGGAGTTACAGATTTAACCCAACTTTGCACATCGTTTCTTTCAAATATAAATCATGTTCGAAAATAGAGAATATCGGACCTCTTCTCCGGATGTATCGGAAATGTTCCCCAAATGTTCAAAATGTTATTGAGAAATAAATTTATAGTCTCAGCGAAGAAACATAAATTATGTTCTAAAATAAAGAATATCAGACCTCTCCTTCTGATACCTCCCCCCCAAATGTTCAAAATGTTATTGAGAAATAATTTTATAGTCTCAGCGAACGGATTATCTGCTATCATTCAAACTTTACACAACTTATTATTTTTACTAAACCTGCATCATGTTCGAAGATGGTTCGCTTCTTCTGCTGCCTCCCTCGCAAAGTGTCAACATTTTGAAATTTTTAAAATATCTTTTAATGCGGAGTATTCGATTTGTTAAAAACTCTTCACAACCTAATACGTTTTACAATTCTTAATTGAATCCGTAAATAGATTTATAGATCCACTCTTTTTAGTGCCATCATAAATATCATACAAAGCTAATAGAGTATCCGATTTGGCCCAATTTTAGCACAAAATAATATTTTTATCAAATCTGTATCAAATGCGAAGATGTAGCCTATCGGTCCACTCCTTCTGGTACAACCCTCAAAGTGTTTAGGCACATCATTTTATATTTTCACTTCTTAGTTTCATAGCCCATTTGTTTTAAAAGGTAATCCTCTAATATGATTCGTAATCAAAGTGCTTCTATCGACGGAAATACAACCCTCAAAGTGTTTAGGCACATCATTTTATATTTTCACTTTTTAGTTTCATAGCCCATGTGTTTTTAAAGGTATTCCTCTAATATGATTCGTAATCAAAGTGCTTCTATCGACGAAAATACGATAGAAAAGAGCTAAATCTGATAGTTTGTACCCTTGAGACGTCAACATCCGCCGCTAAAAAATATAACCCTAAAAGTCAAACATTAAAATAGAACCTTTAGAGGATCCGAATTCCAATCAGACTAGCAATAATAATTACCAGGCTATGACTATGGGTGCCGAATGTGCCCCATAAAATGCCGAAGCTACCACGGGTACAAAACTATAAACATTTTTAACTAATACTAATTTATTATTTTGTTTTTGGTACGTTTTTTTATATATCATAGGACTAAAAAAAGCGACGAATGATCCCCAGTCTCCCCTTCCTCATCCGATAATACGAATCTTAACTTCGGAGAAGTGAAGATTTTCAGACAATTTGCAAGGGATATATTTCAGTTGGACACCTACATTTTTCGATTTAACAACAATTTTGAAGATGTTGACCTCAGGTGAATTTCACTATTTTGCTAAAACAAAACAAAAAACATCTATCCACCGTCACTAATTGATAAATCCAATACAGCAGTGGGTTAAAAAACAAGAACAACAACAATTACAAAAAATATTTGTTCTGCGTTAATGTTTCCATGGGAAAGTCTTAGCGACACGATTCGTTTCACTGCACTTCCATGACTGTGACATTTAATGCACCGAAGAAGACAAGATGACGATAAATGAAATCCCTTTGAAATTTCAAATCAAGCACATTTTGGGCTTCGAAAGAGGGCGACCCCTCGGCAAAGAGAAAGTACAACGATGCAAAAGAAAATACTGAATAATATTCATATTCATTGTATATGGAGTGGAACGACGAAGAGATTTTCTTACCAATCACGAATCTTTCCAATCAGCCATTGAAGCGGATGTAATGAAATGAAATTATACGAACAGATGGATCTCGTTACACAGTTCAATTCGATTACATACAGCTTTAATTTGGTGTAGCGCAAATGATAGTTGATTGCAAAAGTTTCAAAAAGGATTAAATAGGAAAATACGACTTCCTACTTTTATGGCCATGGAAACCCCACGACAAGGTCAAGAAAGTCGTAGTTGTCTCTAGCACGCACACACTCACACCCATACACACACTGTAAATCCCAAAAGAAAGAAATTTACACCCAAATGGCTACGTAAATGCATTGCATGTCAGTGGGTATGATGATGTGTGGTTATTGTTGTTGCTGTTTTTGTTGTCATTTGTCGTCATTGTATAATTCTAAGTAGGTCAAAAATGTACAACAATTCTCTTGCCTACACACACAGTACACATTTCATTGCTATACATTGTAATATGTCAATCGCTGTTGGATGTTCAGTCGGTCGGGTGGCTGGTTGCTTGGTTGGACGATTGCATTCATCATATCACCCATTCCATCCCATCCCATCCCATCATCCGTCATATATTCGTCATTCCAATGACAAGATGTCGATGTCGACGTCGAAATAAATGGATAGAAAATAGAATTACTTGTGCTTGTTCTTGTTCTTACCTTTTTAGTCCGACTGTTTTGTTCGAACCCAATTTGCTAAGTTTGGGCTTCTTGGTTGTCACTGATTGTTGGCGGGGATTCTGGGACTCATCTGGCTGTGCAGCCGGTTTGTCAGTGGCATTGGTGACAGCGGTGTGGTGGGAATCGGAACCATCATCCAAAGATGTTCTCTCGATGGAGCTGCAAACATTATTAACATTGACAACATCATTGCCACAGTTGTCATCCGAGCCATGTCCTCCACCGCCTCCACCACCATCGCCACTACTTCTTCTATTGTTAGTGGTGACGTTGGTATCGCTGCTGGTGTTTGTGTTTGTGGCATTGTTGTTCAAGCTGAAAGAGTTGTTATTGTTGCTGCCATTGCTGTTCTGACGCTTCACCCGTACCGGAGATGATGTGTGGTTTGTGTCGTTCAATAAATGGGTGCGTTCGTCGTCACAGAACTCATGGCCAGATGCCACATTCACATTCGCCAGCAGGGCATCCACCTCTGTTGTGTGGGACTCTGTTCCGGCCATGTATTGAGAGTTGAGTCTAAGACTTAGGCTAGTTCGAGGTGGAGAAGGCACTGGTTCCCTGTTAGTTATACTACCACCACCATTCTCGGCATCTCCTTCAGTTCGGTTCGACGAACGGCCATTTGCAGCCGATGTTTCCTGGGGAGCAGGTATAACGTATGAAAGCATTAAAGATGCTATTCACTCTTCCAATTCAGTTCTGTGATATATTTTCCAATTGGTTCTTTTTATTCTTCTTGTAGTTTGTATTCCAATTGGGATTCCGATTAGAATGTATGAGTTGGTTTCTTTTGTGCCGTGCCGTTAATTTGGGGGGAATGCGTATACAATACAGTCTATGTTGATTTTTAATTTACTTTTTTCGATGTCACCGACCGGAAGACAGGCAGTCTATTGTAACTCGCTTCCGGATTGTCTGTCGATATTTATTTGTTCAAAATTGTAAAAAATTTTTCATTCAAATTCGGGTTCTTTTTTTCAATATATCAGTCACAACGCACCGAAATTCAGTCTTATGTTTACGTTCCTTACGCTACTTGCAAATTCTGTTCACTGCCAAAGAAATGCGCACCTTCAAATTTTGATTTTATTTATTTTATTGCCTTTTCTCTTCTTTTTTGTTGCATGTACATTCCTCCACTTCACCACTACCACTCTTGTCTATTTCTTTTTGGCCAAGTTACCACCGTCTGTTGTTTCTTTGCGTTGCGTTTGTTTGTTGTTTGTGTTTGTATAATAAAACTAAAAACTTTTCTGTTCGGCGCAATGAATTTTTGTTTCTTTTGCCCGATATCTTCGTCTCGTTATTTCAATGTGAGTGGACAGGAAAGTTATAGAATTTAAAAAAAGCTTGTAAATAACACAGAACTACTGAATATCACAAAAACATGCAAATTTTCAAACTTGTCAATTAAAAATTGTTTGTTGTGGCGGCGCTCACGGTATTGTTGTAAATTTATCTCTTCGACAACCCAACAACAAGGCAAATTGCGATGGCCAATGGTATAGGGATGGGTAAATCGATTCTAGTTGGATAATAGAGGTAACCTGTGCGAAAACAATAACTGTTTTATCGAAACTACAGGGTGACATTGAAAAGGGCAACATTTAATGTGAATGCTGTGTTCCCGTTTACTAATAAAAAATAATCAATATGATGATTGGTCTGTCCCGTAATGCATGGTATAACTATTGGTCTATTTTCTTCCATACCATAAATTAAAATTCGTTAACGTAGTAAAAAGTAGTGGATAGTTGCAGTACGGGAACCGACCAATATATTATTTTTGTTAAATTTTCTTTCATTTTTCTGTCGGCAAACAAACATCTTTGAAGTTAATTTGATAGATAACAGATGGCATGCCATGTTAAGTTGGCAGAAAAACACCCAATTTTTTATATGTTCTGTTCCAGTACTTATTTTAGAAAATAATACAAAAAGTTCTGGAACAAAAAAAAACGTTGCTAAAAATTTCAAAATTAGACAATCCTTCAATATTAACACAACAGTCAAACAGAAGTTGGCATTCCACGTTACCATTTTTGTTGCGGGTACTGGAACGATTTTTAACTAAAAAGTTTGCAAAATATGAACAAGCGCCATCTACTTCCTAAAATAGTACAACGAACAATTTGTTTCGTTATCGCCTGACAAGTTATCGATAACATAAGAACAGGGTGACAAAAGTATCATAATGTTGCAATGTTGACATATGCATTGCAACGTCAAACATTTTACTTATTTTTTTAAACATGCCGATGTCGTGTGCCCACGCGAAAAATTGCATCTGTTAAAACGATATGACAACCCATGGTAATAACAAGAAGTAGGTTAATGGTACCGTCTTATTACAATTTTTTCTTTGGTGTGCCCCTGTTCTGTCAAAACAATAACTCAACTCATGCCTTGAAAAAATCAAACAAATCTAAAATATTTCTAAATTCATTTGTAATTAAAATTCAACAATATAGAATTCAGGAAAAAAATATTGATATTCCATTCATTTTTCGCGACATTTCCTTCATTTAATAAAGTTATAAAAATATCTCAAATAAACAAAACAACCCGTTGAATATGTTTACATGTAAATATGACATAATAAGAAATTACACTAGACTACAATTTTTATTAATTCGTCAAGTAGCGTACCTTTTGTTATTGCAAAATATAAATTGCACAAATTTGGATTGACATATTTTCAACAAATTAAAAATTAATATTTTCTTCAGCGGTACATTGTTCTCAAGATGCGAATATGAGCGTTACAACTTATATTATCTATAGGATTTGGAGGCAGATAATCTAGAAATGTTTGTCAATGAACAAAAGATGTGCGTACATTTCGAAGGAAGTTTTATTCATTTCAATTTTAAAAACTTAATGTTGTCAAAAGTAAAATTTGGAAACACATGACTGTATGAGACTTCCTTGTATAATTATGCCGTGAAATGAAAAGGGAAAAAGCATTTGTCCGGAAGAAATTAGGATTTCCCTACTCAAAAAAAATTATTTTTCATTAATTTTTCGCGTTTTTAGTTGTGTCTTGAAAAACATCAAATAAACACAATAATGCCATGTTCAGACGGGCATTCGAACAACGTAGTTCGCTCTCAGAATTACGTACATGAATTAACCCGTTCATGCTCACTATTCTTAAACGGCATTTACATTAGAACTTTTTTCGAGGTTAACTTACTTCATGAGGATTTATTTGACATGTATACAATAGAATTGACAATTGAAACCCACGGGGTTAACGAAATCCGGTACAATGTAAACGTACTATTAATTCATATCATCAGAGTTTTTTATTTCGAACTTTTTGTTTCTTGTTTTACACCAAAATTGTAAAATATGGATCTAAATAGAAAAATATTCTCTTTCTCCTGACTATAGTATGAACCCATATACAGTGACGAGTAGAAATGAGTCCATGCTTGTACATTGGACACTTTTTACGTCATAAAAATAAAAATATAAAAGCAAATTACAAAAATTTGGTTGTATTTTATAACGTATTTCGTACCTAACAAATCAACCTAAAGTTAAAGAATTTAACTCTTTAATTTCTAAGAAAAAAACAGAGAAAAGTAAATCAACTCCAATGTACTCACTTTTGCACTTTTGAACAAATTTGCAGAATTTGAATATTTTTATTAATTATACCGTAGTTTTATATTTTTAATGTATCATTTATGCTATTTGACATATTTTCAACCAATTTTAGTACAATTTCATTGGAATTATTCTTCCAATCACATCAGATCCACTACCAAAGTTCGTCTAATTTATTAGGGCCTGATTGGTACTGTCCCACCTCCCTCTTTGCGATTGGCCCCAAATTATCGTTCGAATTGATGTCGAAACTTTGTGCTGACCACTGTGTTAATTCAAAATTTTGCTCATGAAGATATTCTCTCACGAATTTTGACGTATATCTTTGATCACCGCCCTGCATATAATAACTTCTTCTACAGAATAGGCGTACTTAGCTACCTGAACTGACTGATATGACTCTACAATGATCGAAATGGACTTCTTTCATTATTATATTGTCAATTTTTTTAACATCGGTCCAGGACCCACAAGTTAAAGCCTACGCATACCATGGCAATTCCTCAACCGTGCTTCACATTAGGCCTTTGAATTAGTTTTCATCACCAATAATGCTTATCCTCGGACAGAAAACGGTTGAATTTGGATTCGTCGGACCCAATCACACGTTTCCAGTCGACCACAGTTCAACTTTTGGTCTAGTTGAAAAGTCTTTACCCTTATTTTGCAGTTTTTTTCCTATAATACAGGTTTTTAGTCTTTTTTACTGCTATATCCAATGTCGGGAAGGGCTCTTCACGCCCTTCAATGACTAACAGGTTTGACGAGTACTTACGAAGCATATTTTGGTGTTAAAACTTATCAAATTACATTTCCCTTATCATTAGACGTGGGTCCACACATCTTATAAGCAGTGTACGACCTCTAATTTGAGGTTTGGGAACAACGGAACACCGTTTTTGTACCCATAGGACCAATAATTGACACAAATTAAGTCCCTTTGCAATTTCCAGGGTAGAACAGATTTTTCCGAATGTCCTCTTCAGTGGTTGTTATATTATTATATATATTTCTTATTGAATTATTATTAGTTATTTATTTGATTTTTGTTCAAAACTTTGTAAAATTTTTTAGTAAACGGGACTTAAATGATGTAAAACTTATACATTTTCTTAAAAAATCTAACGAAAATCAAAAAAAGATTAAAAAAACGTGATTTTACATTCCTTTTCTGCACATTATTAAAAAAATGCAGACGTGCAAAAGTGAGTACATTGGGGTTGATTTCGATTTCTTTATTTTTTCTTAGTTATTTTTTTAAGAGTTAGATTTTTAAATTTAGGTTGTTTTGTTAAGTACAAAATACTCAATAAAATGCAACCAACATTTTTGAAATAGCTTTTTTAGTTATATTTTATGACGTAAAAAGTGTCCAAAATGCAAACATGTACTCGTTTCTGCTCGACACTGTATATTTACTTTTCTACTTTTTCTGAAAATATTTGGTCTGTTTCCGTACTGCAAGAATCAGTACGGGAACAGACCAATTGTTGTTTTTAATATATTTTTATATTTCCTCATTACAAATGTCACATATAAAAAATTGGTGAATTTTTGTTTGGGGTTCCCCACATTTGTTTCTCGTTTTGTACGCTAATTATAACTAAAGGGAAAGAAATGCATATTGCATTATGTAGATTACAAAATTTACATCATTCTGCATATATAAAAACTAGATAATTTTTTACTTTTCATTCATCATTTTAATGCAAATGTGTGAAAATTTTAAAAATATTTTCATGCTGTCAAAATTAATTTATTTTTGATAAATTCCGCTCGTCTGTACATGGCATAAAGAGCTAATCAGAATGTTAAAAAAATGTTTGCGTTGAGCGTTTTTTGTTATCGCATTAACCCACGCAAAGATTTAAAATATATTTAAAGGGCTAAGCAGAATGGTGGCGTTGAGCGTTTTTTTTTTGTTATTGCGTCAACGCACGCTAAAAGTTAAAATAGGTTTAACTCCGAAGCGCAACGCACAATAACTTCAAGCGTTAGTGTTATCGTTTCCTTGTGGTTGTTGTATTTTCGATAACACAACGAGACGGATGGCTGAAAGTATTTGACAGCTCGGGTGAAATTTTCTGGTTTTATCGGACGACCTTATAATTGCACCATGATGGATTTTTCAATAAAAAAGTCCATTAATCGATTTGTGGAAAATCGACTTATATATCCCTACTTTTTTAGTGGCACTCCACTCCCAATCCGATATTAGTAATATCAGTACCAATCGGACAAACAACTGCTCCATATAGTTCCTTTGCTCTTTATAGTTCCTATGCTCCAAATAGTTCCTTTGCTCCATATAGTTCCTTTGCTCTTTATAGTTCCTTTGCTCCATACAGTTCCTTTGCTTCAAATAGTTCAAAAAAGGAACTGGATCAGAGAAAGGAATTATATTAATTAAAGAACTGGAACTAGTTCCGTTCGTTCCTTTCTCGGAATAGTTCCAATGAACTAGTTCGTTCCGGAACTACCCAACTCTACTCCCAATCCGTCGACTTATATATCCCTACTTTTTTTACTGGCACTCCACTCCCAATCCGATATTAGTTTAGTAATATCAGTACCAATCGGACAAACAACAAATCCTCACCCACAATTTAAATTAATTAAATTAATTGATTATTAGTATTCAACGCACTCCCGTTCGTTGTTTTTTCTTATATTTTTAACTTATTAAACACAAGTAACAAGTAAGTAGCGAAAAATACAACGAAACATTATAAACTATGATGTGAACTTTCTTTGTTTTTGAACTATGGATAAGTTTTGTTTTTTTTTGGTGATGTGTAATGATACGTAAATAAATAAAAGGGGTTTGCTGTTTTTGTTTCCCCAAATAATTGGAAAATGATTCATTTCAATAAACCAATTGTGTATAATTTTAAACAAAGAAGTCTTCTCGGTGGAACGGTAAAATATAAGATAAATGGTTGTCAGTATGTAATTGGATTATGTTTAATTGGTAATATGTAAATTACCCCCGGTCTCCGTTGGATATCCAGTTCCATATCATATTTCTCAGGCCTGAAAGCTTTCGCCATATATGGTTAACTCATCAATAAATTGCAAAAAAAAAACGACGACATGTATGTAATGTTGATCGTCTTTTGCACAAAATAAAAAGACAACACAACTGAGGCGAAGAAAAAAAAAAACGCTCATTGCCGGAGACAATGACAAAAAAATACTGGTGAATTGAAGTTATGACTCACTGGGCTAAAAAAACTGAATGTATCTGTAACATGGTCGATCATTTCGGCGAATATATATTTGCGTGTGTGTGTGTGTGCGTTCGTGTTTTGTTGACATAAATTGCTGATAAGTTTTTTACTTTTCGAAAATTGTTTACTATTTTTGGTAAATTCACTTTAAATGGCTTTTGGGTGATACAAACTAAGTGCAATAGCATTCGGTGTACATATCTATGCTCTCATATACATCATATACAAGCCAACACATACTGCCACAGCTGCACTTATAAGTGAAAAGAAAAATCCATTAATCTGATCCGTGTATAGCAACGATTTGAATGGATTTTTTTTAATATTCTATATGTATGCCCCCAATGCCAGTCATAGTTTGTTACAGTGGGGGTATCAACAACAGATGTGTTTATAACCATTTTTTAAAATCAATATTTTAATAATGTATAAGAAACATTGTGGGTGAATATTTTATATTCCTAAAAATTAAACAGGATTAAGGCTTAAATAGAGACTTTAATGACATTAAAGTTGAGTTGTTCCCTTACATAGAGGCTTTAATGACATCAAAGTTGAGTTTCCTAGTAGGGAATCCTGGACTAGTGGCTTTTTACCTCTGCCAGGGGGGTTACTCTGTATCGCGATGCGTGAGAAAAATTGTAACGCATCGCGTAATTGGTACTCTCTAATTCGTTTTCGCATCTACTTTACGCAAATGTGGCATCACCGCACTCTGTAATACGAAAACGCATGTCAAACTCGTTCGTTAAGCGCAAATATCTTGCGTTAACAAAATAGCAAACGCAAAGGAAGCGAAACATATAAGTAAGCTCAATTAAAGGTTTTATTTATATATAAATTGTAAATTATTTTAAGTAAAAGGCAAAAAAGTCACAGTTACAGACTCAGCAACGTCAGTTCCTAACTTCAGTAGATTTTATGGGGCAACATAGTGATTTGGCAAAGGGACAGTTGCAGAGTTCAAATGCGAAACTACGCGCCAACAATTTGTGGACAAAACCGTCTGATGACCTCAATTCAAATTGACTTCCTGTAAAAGATGTCGGTGGTTGGAAAAAGTAATATATTATTTTTTTATATAAAATGTGAAACTATGTGTGCAGGTTGGTGTTGATAATCACCTTGTCCAAGCAAATTCAAAGCAGCGGCCTCTTTTATTGTAGTTGGAATTGTTGTGGATCTATTTGGAACGACGAGCGTTTAATAAATACATAAACGAATCTTTATTGAGACATTTTATATAAATCTATAAAAATTAAATATTTGAAAACATTTGTCACATAATTCGTACTTCTATTTTCATACCCGTGGTCACATACGGAGAGTATATTTGATCGATCTGATAAAATTCTTTTTTTTTAATTCGTTCATTTTTGTTTAAAAACAAAACACTCGTACCACACAAAAATATGTTTTCATTTACAATTTTTTTACGTTTCCTTTTGTCATTCTTCGTTATTGTTTACTTTGTGGCGACAGTGTTGCCCTATTTTCTATTTAGTTTGCGAATGCGTTTGCGTGAGCGTTACAGAGTACCAAATTGTACTCTTAACGCATTTAGCTTTCGCATCGCACTTGCTTTCGCAACGCAATACAGAGTAACCCCCCAGGTCTGTCATACTTTACAGACGGGTCAAAGATGGAGGAAGGCCCTGGCGTAGGCGTTTACTGTAGGGAATTAGGAAGATATAACTCATATTGGAGTAGTTCAAATTCAATTAAATTTTTTAATGTACGTATGTATGTTTAATTTTTTTTTTATATTTGTGCATGGTATAATAATAGAAGGTAACAGCAAGTGTTGTTGTACAAAAAACGATACAACAACAACATGGAAATTTGTTGTTGTAAGTTCTACTAGTGTCAACTCATTTGACAGAAAAATGTAAACAAACAAACAAATTATCATCAAATTATTTTTATTTTGAAAATGAAATATTTTCGAATCCTCAAAATAAAAATTGGAAAACATGAATGAAAATCTTTAAAATTTATATTTCTATCGCTTCCACATCTTTCCTTTAATTGAGCCATTGCCATATATATGTGTAACACGTATGAAAATGCTGGGAATAGCGAGTTATTCCTTGAAGTAAGATTTGCTTCCTGAAACTTTCCCAGCAGGCAGATTGAGTAAATTGAATACGGGAGCACATTTAATAAAGAACAATTTCAAATTGTATGCGTTCCCAATTTTCCTGTTGGGTGATTTTTAAAAACGTAATTTGTCAAATTCATATTGATACCAGTATTACGTTGAAATCAAATCAGCTGGGATTTGCTGTTACCTTTTATAATTGTACCGTGATATTTGTGATACAAATTATTTAGATAAAAACACAACTCATTTTTATATATAATAATTTTCCATTCCTACTGGAGTAGTCATAATCCAATTAATCAAATTTTTTTAATCATAACCTATAATAATCAAAAACTTTTTTTGTAATTTAATCGGTATAATATTCTTTAGTAGTTCAATATCCCTCCCTTTTACATTTAAGCCGCTTAATACTATAAAATTTATATTTAATTGTGAAATGTAGCTTACAGCCTTAAGGTTGAAAGACAATATGAAATACATATATAAATAAATAAAAAAAAGCGGCCGAGATAGTAAAATCACTTAATGCAGACATTACGGGACCGGTGACTATATATGTCGATAGTCAGGCGGCCCTTAAAGCGGTGAAATCGCGTACTATAAACTCAAAAGTTGTTCATAATTGCAAGTCCGCTTTGAAGGATATACGACAGATAGGGAATGAGACATTGAAGGGAATGAGATAGCCGTCGAGCTTGCTCGAAGGGGCTCGCAGTCGTCCAATCTTCCGATTGAGAGATCTGTGAAACCTCCCATCGGCAATTTCAACAGATGGCTAAGAGAACCTGCTTGCAGAATCTCAAAATCTAAAAGAACAACTTCGCTGCTGACACACAATAAGAGGGAGATCAAAATCGTTGTGGGGATCATAACAGGTCACTGCAAGATTAGATCTCTCACTTCGGAGTGGGACTCCAGTGGAGAGGATTACTGTCGTCTATGTGAGGACGAAGAAGAACTGGAAACAATTGAACACATCCTCTGTAAATGTCCATCGCTGATTAGCAGAAGACATAAACAGTTTGGAAGATATGAAATCGATAATCTAGTCTTCTTCTCCAAAATAAAACCAAACCCTAGGCTTTGTCAAAAATTTGACATGGCTAAAAGAACCTTTTTTCCGCTCTTCTTCTCTCGCTATCTTTTCTCCTTGCTCCTCCACTCTCCATTTTTCTTTTCTTTACAGGTAATTTATAAGGATGATCACAATGGACATAGTCTCCGAGTGGACGGTTGTTATTAACAACCGCACATCCCTAACCTACCAGAGAATAGTAGCTTATATATATTTTTATTTTTTATAGTCCATTTACTGTAAATCTTAACTGTTCAGTGACAGAAGATTTGTTACATAAGCCGAGTTTAAAAATATCAGTCTTGTACGCAGCTCTTCCAATTTGAAAGACCATGTTCCGAAATGTTGCCTTCCACTTGATCTTTCCATAGAATTCGTGGCATTCCCATTCTGCGTGAACCATTGGCTTTTGAGCAGGGTCATCCTCATCCATTCTCACAACATGAACTAGCCAACGTAGTCGCTGCAGCTCAATACCTCTGTTGATGTCCGAGAATAGATGGTACGGCTCATGGTTCATTCGACGGCAATATCCCCCGCGACGCATAGAATTTTCGGAGAATTTTTCTCTAAAACACTCCAAGACCTTCCACATTTGCTTGTATCAATGTTTCAATGCAAGTACCCGTCGTGCCGTTATTAACTGGCCACCAAGATTATTCGATTTGAAAGCATTAGACATTTTTTTATGGAACCGTGTTTATGCAGATAAACCTTCCACTCTTGAGCACAAATAAAGAAACATTCGTCAAGAAATGGCTAAAAACCGGCAAAGTTTCTAGTAATCAGGTCCTATAGATGGCATTTACGCATACTTCTGAAAGCTATTGGTTTTTGAAGGACTTTTGCTAGTTGGAAACATCTTATAAATGATTGTTTTTGGCCATATGCATAAACAAGTTATCTGTACGTTGGCCTTTGTGTCGTGGACTTCATCCTCGATGGGATATTTGGGACTGGGTTCATGGCTCTATACTTATTTACTATTCAATTCAATATCACGAATTTCTGGGAAAATTATATTCTTCAAATATGTCTGTAAAATAAAGAGATGTCTGTCGAATTAATCAATTCCAATTTATTTTATGTGACCGTATATTGCATTTTTTGTTTTAAATTTTTATTAAACAATTAAAGAATACTTTGCGAAAAATATTAAATATGATGAGTATATCACATCGTATAATAAATATATAATAAATATCGATGTCAGCGTATTAACAACATTTTAATCATATGTTTAAATTATTGTTAATTTTATACGATTTCAATCTTCTTTTTTTTAGTTTTTGCTTACTTTTATCTTCTAATAATTTTAACATTTTTGTTGTTGTTTTTTTTTCTTAGATCAAACATGTCTTCTCGCAAAACAGCCGGTCGCCGTGCCACAACCAAGAAGCGTGCCCAACGTGCCACCTCTAATGTATTTGCTATGTTCGATCAGGCACAAATTGCCGAATTTAAGGAGGCCTTTAATATGATCGATCAAAACCGCGATGGTTTCGTTGAGAAGGAGGATTTACACGATATGCTCGCGTCTTTGGGCAAAAATCCCACAGATGAATATCTGGAAGCAATGATGAACGAAGCTCCTGGCCCAATTAATTTCACTATGTTCTTAACCCTGTTTGGAGAACGGTTGCAAGGCACAGATCCCGAAGATGTCATCAAAAATGCATTTGGTTGTTTCGATGAAGAAAATACTGGTGTGATTCCCGAGGATCGTTTGCGTGAGCTTCTCACAACCATGGGCGATCGTTTTACAGACGAGGATGTAAGTTATTCTTCACTTTGGAATATTGGATAATTACAATATTATCAACATTAACATTTTCAGGTTGACGAAATGTATCGCGAAGCTCCCATCAAGGGTGGTCTGTTTGATTATATCGAATTTACCAGAATTCTGAAACATGGCGCTAAAGACAAGGATGAACAATAAGAACAGCCTCACACAATAAAACACATTCCCCTCCGTATTGTTATTATTCCTAACATGTATTTTACAATCCAAAGTCATGCGAATGACATTACAGAAAAATCTCCATTATCATAAAATTCTTTATTTGTGTGCCGTTTTATTTAATATTCTATCTCTTATTTGATTCAAATGCATTAGTCTTAGTCCCATGTAAAAGGGTTCAGTTATCATCATTCTATATCCAATTAAATAATTAACAAAATACGATCAATTAACCCTTACTGCAATCTACTGGATGATTCATTGTTATCAGTTTTCTTGGTACTTAAAAAATGCAAATTTTGTTTATAGTTTGGAATTGCCATTGCAAGCAATCATATATATCACATATATAAGTATTAATATGAACATCATTTATATTGAATAAACATTTTTACATACATGCGTATATAATATATATGAACATTTTTCAACTAAATCGTCCAATATGAAATAGGTGTTAGTTAAATTTTGGAATTGATCTTGGTTTTTTCTTTTAAAACTTTTCCTGAATACAACGCTATTATATGTTTCATTGGACGAACTGTAGCAAAATCATTTGGAATATGACAAATGAGGGGAAATATAGGAATTCGTATTTACAAATACAGTCAAATATTTATGTGATCAGAGAACATTGTTGTAGTAGTATTTAGATCTTTTCTTAGTTTATATTACTAGGATTATCTCTTGTATCTCAATATTTATGACAATAAGCCGACGGATTTCCTATTACAATTTAATTGGAGTATTAAAGTGAGAAAGTACTCGTTTATTAAATAAACTAAAAAATTCAAGTTTTTCGATATTCTCAGCACAAATGATAAATATTAGCGTAGAGAAAATCAACCTAGTATTTTTTCTGAATATTTTCCCTTTGTTTAAATGTTTCTTTCTAAAACTAAAAAAATGTCGAACAAAAAATATATCTAGAATTTACCACTGTGAAACTCTTGTTGTTGCTAATAAATACTTCACAAAACACTGATAAACAACTAGTAACCAAAAAGTTGACGACATACCTAAATTGTGTCATTTGAATAAGAATAGAATTTGTGATTAAAGCCCTGATAATGGTATGTCTTAAAATAATTTCAATTACACAAACCAAATGGGAAAAATAATGCATAACTGTTTTGTCAAGAGATAAGTTCTGTGAAAATCATTCTTTTATTTTTAAATTTGTATGTATCTACATAGTAGTATCTACTCATGGCGACAAACTAATTGGAGGATGTCTTTGGCTGCTTTCGGACGCACATTTTGTGATCATCAGTTAGCGAGTTCGTTAAGTGTTAAATTGACAAATATTTAAATCCATTCTGTAAAAAAGTTGTGGTGGAAATAGTTACTTCTAGTCGACCAAAAAATGTATTTAATGACATGACACGTGGCATGACAAAAATTTTTTTGGAAAAGTGCGCACACCGATGACTAGTTTTCAATACAAAAATCTTAGTTGCACTACTTCCAATTATATGGAAAATTGTGGCTTGAGACAAACCTAACTAATATAATGGCCCTTAACATTTGCATAGAGTCATGATTAGACCTCGGATTATGCAAATATGCAAAATCCGAGGTCTAATCATGACTTAATAATGAAAATATCGAAATTCTGATTGGACACAAATTAGTTTCAAAGGATTTAGAATTACTTGAAGGGTTCATATTTTCTAATTTTTTGCATATTTGCATATAATGCATATGCACGAGATATGCAAAAAATATGCACGGTATGCTAGGTCGATATGAAATAAATATGCACTGTATGCTTGGTCGATATGGTATGCTAGGTCGATATGCATATTTTTTTGCATATTCTGCATATTTTTTGCATATTCTGCATATTTTTGCATATTTTGTATATTTTTGCCTATATATTGCATATTTTGCATATTTTTTGCATATTTTGCATATTTTTGCCTATATTTTGCATATTTTTTGCATATTTTGTATATTTTTGCAATTTTTGCCTATATTTTGCATATTCTGCATATTTTGTATATTTTTGCCTATATTTTGCATGTTCTGCATATTTTTGCATGTTTTGCATATTTTGCATATTTATCGCATATCGACCTAGCATACAGTGCATATTTTTTGCATATTTATTGCATATCGAGCTAGCATACAGTGCATATTTTTTGAATTTTTTTTTTTGCATATTTATTGCATATCGACCTAGCATACCGTGCATATTTATCGAATATCGGCCTAGAATACCGTGCATATTTTTTGCATATTTTTAACATGACTCCAAATATCGATCAATTGGAGCATGAAACGCCTAAATACAAAATTTGAGCCCAATCGGATAAAGCATAAAAAATATGCAAAAATCCGAGGTCTAGTCATGATTGATTTTTGATTATAAATAAACTAATTTTGCTAGTAATT
>NW_026886743.1:0-79237 GCF_032173495.1 Musca vetustissima | reverse complement strand
CTAAAACTCCTTGTACATTAGAACTTTTTACCGGGTTAACCTACTTTATGAGGATTTATTTGACGTATATGCAAAGGAATTGACAATTGAAACCCACTGGGTTAACGAAATCCGGTTAAATGTAAACGTACTATTATAGGTCTAATATAAAAAATCTTGTGTAAATATCAATAGAAGAGGTGAAGAGAGTCCCATGTGTATACTAGAAATACTAAAGGAGATTGTGTATAGAAGAGCAGATAAATGCAGAGTAGCTAATGAGGAACTCAAGAATACCTTATGTTAATAGAAGGTCTTCTTCGGAAGGATTAGAAGAACCCGGAAGCCTTTTTTATAGAAGACTGAAAGTTATTATTATAGAATAGTGGTAGGTGTTCATTTAGACAATGGGAAGAAAAAGTCTAGGATGACATTAAGTAGAAGACTTTTTATAGAAGACTGGATGTATTTTTTAAAAGATTGTGACGTTTTCTAATAAATTTCTAATGGAAGACTGGTGAAAAATCAACCTACTAGACTTCTCCCCAGCCTTTCATTGCAGATTCTTATGAAATACCAATAAATATTTTCATTGAAGTACTGATGGTCTTCGTGTAGACGGGAAGAAATCTAGAATGTAAATTAGTAGAAGACTGGAATGAAGACTTATGGGAGTCTGTTATATATTCTTTGCAAGACTGAAGAAAAATCGACCTAATAGGCTTCTCCCCAGCCTTTCATTGCAAAATTGATGGTCTTCTCTTGAAATAACATTAAATCTTCCCATTGAAGTACTGAACGACTGTCTTCTTGTTGAAGACCAAACATCTTCCACAATGCCTTCTTCTGGTAGAAATATTTTCTAGAATTCATTAAGAAACATGTAGAAACCATAGATCAGTCTATAAGTTCTTCGATATTTTCATGACACTAGATTCATTTTCCAACGTAAATAACTGTTTATTTTTGCACTTCAGGATTTTGGATCGTGAAAGATAATCTTTTGGTGTTCCTCTTATAGAATATTTGGAGTTCTTCTTAAGGAAGACTGTGAAAACATTTTTATATTCAATAAGAAGATCCTTTACCTACAGAAGGTCTTAAGAAGATATTCTATTTATAGAATATCTGATTATCATATGAGTCCAGAATGTCATATTTATAGGAAAAATGCATTCTTCAATTAAGGAAACATGAAAGGTCCTCCTTTAGAAGGTCGAAAATATATTATAGAAGTGGCTGTTTATTTTTGAAAATCGGTTTATTGGATGGTCACCTTATGATGGTGTGTAAGATATAGGACTACCTTCTATGATTGCATACGGAGGACTTCTGGTATTCTATAAAAAGATCTTCTGGTTTTCTATAGGTTGACCTACTGATGTTCTATAGGAATATCTTCTGGTCTTTCATAAGAATACAATCTGGTTTTCTATAAGAAGAAATTCTGGGCTAATTCTTATAGATTTTATCTTCGATAAGAGGAGATCCTATAAGAAAATACGTTCTTGAGCTTCTATAGGAAGATCACCTTCAACTTCTGAACTTGAGACATTGCAGGGTCTCAATAAAAATATATTCTCTTATAAAAAGGCCTTTCTGATCCTATTTACTATGTCTCTCTAGGTACTGTATAAAATATCTATATAGGGCTTACATGAATAAATGCAATGTGTCCTTTAAAAATTCTTCTAGATCTTCCATAAGAAAATCTCTTATTGCATATATACGGAGGCATTACAGGGATTCAATATATAGCTTTGCTGTGTCTTTAATAAGAAATTAATAAAGAACAAAATGTCTTTAAAAAGAAAGAAGTTCTACTGATAGGAGACCAGAATTTATTTTTGTAGAAGATCGAGACCTGGATTGGGGTAGAGTATGCCAAAATGTATTCTCATAGGAGACCCGAAGGTTATTGCTTAGCAATCCGAAAAGGTCTCCTCCATAGAAGATCATAAGGAAACCTAAATGAAATGAGACTCTTCACATCGAAGATTGTCAGGTTATGTTTTTCAATGCACTTCCTAAAACGAAAAGGAAAGGGTAACTCAGAGTCTCTTCAACCGAAACTAGTTCGAACATGTTTCTTTATTACATTTCTTCCCATGTGATTTTCTTTTCTTGTTTGTTTTTTTTGTTTTGTAATTGTAAATTTTCTTTTCTTGTTTATGGCTGTTGTCATTCATTGTCTTTGATGTCGTTGTTATTCTTGTTGTTGTTGTTGCAATACAACTTGCAACAGCAACAACGACATGTGTGTGATTTCTTTTAGAGCGAAATTATGATCATCGCATTGCATTTCATTACTGCTGACTGATGATGAGAAAATAAAAACCAGCTGCTTAAAATCTATATGGAGGGTTGGAAATTCAGGGGAGGGATTTTCAAAACATTTCAACGTGTTTAGCTTTTAAATAATATATACATATATATGTTTAATCGGTTGATTATTATAATCGGTACAAAAATCGGGGTTCAATAAGTTAGGGATTCGGATTTGTCTCCCGCAAAAAGATTGTATTAGTATGTTATATTTATTTATGGTAAATATTTTTTCGAAATTTAATAGCGTCTGTAGATATAACGCTTTCTGGCTAAAGAACGGGTAAAGGTGGAAAAGGAATATCGATTTCTTGTCTTTGGGGGATCTTTCTAAAATCTTGTGCGACATTTTGTTATTTTCAAGAAAATAACAAAGCAAAAGGCTCACAAGGATTCGACATAGAAGGAGGATAAGTTTTACAAAAATGGTCCTCAGTCGATTTGACTAAAGAAATGTGATCTTCAAAATAGTCGACAATAACCAGGATATACAGGCTTTTTTAGGACCTTTAGAGTTATTGGTGAAAAAATGCATCACTCCATAACTTAGAAACTGAACCTATGGCGAATTTGTCCTTCTGGGTTTATAATATACTCGCCATTTTCCATATTTAGTCAAACCAGATGAACTGCTCCATAAAATCTGAAGATTTTTCTATAATAACATTTGAAAATTTTAGACAGGAAGGTCTTCCTTTATAAGCAGTTCTGCTGGTTTTTTATCTTCCTGGTCTTCCAAAATAAGGCCTTCTAGAAGAAGTATTTTTAGTCTTCCAAAAGAAGTAGTTCAGGTCTTCCATAAGAAGTACTTCAGGTCTTCCATAAGAAGTCCTTCTGATATTCTACAAGATGTCTTTCTAGTCTTCAAAAATAAGTCCTTCTACAAGAAGTCCTTCTGTCCTTCTACAAGAAGTCCTTCTGTCCTTCTACAAGAAGTCTTTCTGTCCTTCTACAAGAAGTCCTTCTGGTCTTCTGTAATAAGTCCTTCTGATCTTCTATAAGAAGTCCTTCTGGTGTTCTATAAGAAGTCCTTTTGGTCTTCTATAAAAAGTCTTTTGGTCTTCTACAAGAAGTCCTTACGAACTTCTGCAATAAGTCTTCTGGTCTTCAATAAGAAGTCCTTTTGGCCTTCTATAAGAAGTCCTTTTGGCCTTCTATAAGAAGTCCTTTGGCCTTCTATAAGAAGTCCTTTGGCCTTCTATAAGAAGTCATTTTGACCTTTTATAAGAAGTCCTTTTAGCCTTCTATAAGAAGTCCTCTGGTCTTCTATAAGATGTCCTTCTGGTCTTCTAGAAGAAATCCTTCTGGTTATCTATATGAAGTCCTTCTAGCCTTCTATAAGAAGTTCTTCTAGTCTTCTATAAAAAGTCCTTCTAGCCTTCTATATGAAGCTCTTCTGTACTTCTACAAGAAATCCTTTTGTTCTTCTACAAAAAGTCCTTCTGGTCTTCTATATGAAGTCTTTCTGGTCTTCTATAAGAAGTCCTTCTGGTCTTCTACAAAAGGTCCTTACGGACTTCTACAATAAGTCTTCTATAAGTAGTCCTTTTGGCCTTTTATAAGAAGTTCTTCTGGTCTTCTATATGAAGTCCTTCTGGTCTTCTACAAGAATTCCTTCCAGTCTTCTAAAATAATAAGTCCTTCTGGTCTCTCTATAAGATGTCCTTCTGGTCTCTCTATAAGATGTCCTTCTGTTCTTCTATAAGGAGTCCTTCTGGTCTTCTATAAGAAGTCCTTCTGGTCTTCCATAAGAAGTCCTTCTGGTCTTCTACAAGAATTCCTTCTGATCTCTCTATAAGACGTCCTTCTGGTCTCGCTATAAGAAGTCCTTCTAGCCTTCTATATGAAGTCCTTTTGTACTTCTACAAGAAGTCCTTCTGTTCTTCTATAAGAAGTATTTCTGTTCTTCTATAAGAAGTCCTTCTGGTCTTCTATAAGAAGTCCTTCTGGTTTTCTATAAGAAGTTCTTCTGGTCTTCCATAAGAAGTCTTCTGGTCTTCTACAAGAAGTCTTTCTGGCCTTCTATATGAGGTCCTTCTGGTCTTCTATAAAAAATCCTTCTGGTCTTCTGCAAGAAGTCCTTCTTGTCTTCTAAAAAAATACATTCTGGTGTTCAATACGAAGATATTCTGGTCTTCTACAAAAATACCTTCTAATCTTCTAAAATAATCCAAGTTGTTCTTTAAAAAAAAAACAAATTTCTAGAAATGCGGTTTTTTATTAACCAGGAATCTGCAATTTCCAAATTACTGGCACTTCAGGGGGGAGAATACGGATACAACATTCAAAATACCGAAAATGCGGTGATTCCCTTTTTATATTAGGGCTATTTCAATATATGGACCTACATTTTCGAAAATAAATACAAAATCCTCCATTCTTAAATAGGTTTAGCGCCTTCAAAAAATAATTTAATTATTTATTTTAATTTTTCAATTTTTAATTTAATTTAATTCTTCAAACTTATCCCGATCTTAAGAAACAATCCTCCTTTCATAATTTGACTTTCTCTCGACGTCTCTCTCTCTTTGTCTTTCACATTATTTTCACTACTCTCTTCATTGTAAAAAACAACAACAAAAATTGCAACATGAATAACTACAACAACTATGGCAACATTTGCAAATATATACATACATATACGTATGTATGAAAATTAAGTGAATTTCCAGAGCTGAGCAGAGATGATGATAAGAATTGGAATTAAAACGCAGTTACATTCATGCCTACGTACAATAACAAACAAAAAAATGATTACAAGAAAAAATATTAAAAAATAAAACAAAAAAATTAAATATACATATATAAAAATATATAAATTATTTATTTGTGTTTCAGTTGTAATAAATAAATTAAACGAAAATAAACAGATTGTAATTTTTCCACTATCGGCGGTTTTTCTGTGTGTTTATTTCGGCATTGTCATTACAACGGAGAAAAATAATAACAACAACAACTATATTACAAAAAATGCAACACCAGCAAAAATAAGAAAATATATAATCATCAATAATTTTGTTTAAAAAATGTGTCAACGAAGCTGATTGCTGTTAGGTAGAATGTCTATGAATTGTTGTAAAATTGTTAATTATTATTGTGAAAATTAAGTCATTTAACAAAGGAGGAAAGCAATTCAAATGAATAATTCATCACACAAACTGGAGTGAGAAAGTAAAAGTAAACAAAAGTAAGTAGAGTATATTTTTTAAATATAATAATATAATAATATTTTAGTATGTAAAATAAACTATAGGCAAACATATTTTTTTAAAGGTCTTAATATTGTTCTCATCAATTAAAATAACAAATATACCGAAAAATCAAATATACTTCTTGGCGTATACGTAATATATGATAAATATAATTCATACGCCCCCAGTACAGTACTATGATACCCTGCATTATAAGGTGGAATACATGACATAGCTGCTAAAAATAGTAAAAAACCAGTAAAGAAAGTAGTAAAGTCGGACAGGGCCGACTTTATGATACCCTTCACCACTTTGGGTATATTCAACAGATGAACCCTAAAATACGTCGCATTTTTAAAAGACCAGTAAAATGAAATTGGATCCATTAACATATCATTCTGCAACCGATTTTTCATTTGGTCAGATATAGAAGCAATATCTAAATCTGAACCGATTTAAGGAAACTTAACACACATAATTTTAGACCTGATACCTGGGACTTTGGTACACCATTTACTTTAAATCGGACGAAAACATGTATGGGAGCTATATCTAATCAGAAAACATAGCACACATCATTATAGACCTAATTCATTACGCTATACCAAATTGCGTGCAAATCGAAGGATATATAGGGACTTTGGTGCACCATTTACATAAAATCGGACGAATATATATATGGGAGCAATGTCTAAATCTGAACCGATTTTCAGGAAACTTAACACACATCATTCTAGGCCTAATTCATTACGCTGTGCCAAATTTCGTGCAAGTCGAAAGATATATAGGGACTTTGGTGGACCATTTACATTAAATCGGAAGAAAATATATATGGGAACTATATCTAAATCTGAACCGATTTTCACGAAACTTAGCACACATCACTCTAGACTTAATTCCGTACGCTATGCCAAATTTCGTGCAAATCGAAAGATATATAGGGACTTTGGTGCACCATTTACATAAAATCGGACGAAACTATATGTGGGAGCTATATCTAAATCTGGACCGATTTTCACGAAACTTAGCACACATCACTCTAGACTTAATTCCGTACGTTATGCCAAATTAGGTGCAAATCGAAAGATGTATAGGGACTATGGTGCCCCATTTACATTAAATCGGACGAAAATATATATGGGAGCTATATCTAAATCTGAACCGATTTTCAGAAAACTTAGCACACATCATTCTACACCTTATTCATTACGCTGTGCCAAATTTCGTGCAAATCGAAAGATATATAGGGACTTTGGTGGACCATTTACATTAAATCGGAAGAAAATATATATGGGAGCTATATCTAAATCTGAACCGTTTTTTCCCAATTTCAATAGGATTCGTGCTTGGGCCAAATAAGTGACCTATGCCAAATTTCATCCAAATCGGATCATAAATGCGACCTGTACTTTGTTCACAAAAATACATGGACGGACGGACATGCGTAAATCGACTCAGAAAGTGATTCTATGCATATTCTCAAAAGGAACCATGTGTCTATCTCGTTTTCTTTTGCCTGTTACAAACATGTGCACAAAGACATAATACTCTGTACCACAGTGTGGTGAAGGGTATAAAAATGTGAGTGCGAGAGAGTAACTGAGAATCGACCGCATGACACGAGAGAATAAAATAGAAGACAGAAAATAAGGGTAACCAGTTATCGTGGTTGAGCAGCTATGCTGTATATTGAATTTATTATTCCGTTTACAAAATCTCAAAATATTCATCGAATACCACATTATACCTATAAATTTATCAAAGTAAAAATCTATGTCCATTTAGCCATGCCCGTCTCCTAGTTGAAGTCACGCAATATTTAAGATAGAGCTTTAAATGCATCGTCATCAATATAGGTCCATGTTTGGATATATTCCTCGCCATTTTAAGTCTTTTTAACGTCCTACACGTTTTTCCCAACTAAAATGCCTGATTTTGAGTTCATGATGAGCAAAAAAAAATGTTTTTTTGCTGAACATTCTATGTTTTGGCATAGTTTATATAGAAATATATCGCCAAATTTTCAGAATGCTCAAGGTTTTCTCCGAATTTTCCAACCTGAGTGGCTGATAAAAATACCCCAACCGATTTTAAGTATTTTGAATGCCGGTAAATTTTAATTTATTATTTTAAATTATATTTCGAACATTTAATGTTTGGATATAGCCCCATACAAAGATGATGTTCTATTGTATTACTTTGTATTTTAGTCAAGCTGACTTTTCTAGATTATCTTTCCCTAGAAGAATCTCCTCTTCTGTAAGATTTCACTCCATTTTCGGTGTGCTGAATTTCCAAGTTGGGTGTCTACAATTAAATACAAATATCCCGACACAATCCTCATTCTTGTGGGTAAGACCATCTAGAACTTCAATAAGAGGTCTGTTTTATCTTTCTATATGAAGGACTGCCGGTTTTCTCTTAGAAAATCTTGTGGTCTCCTATATAGGACTTGCTAGTGTTATATCGTAATACATGGTGGAATTTCATTCAGGAATTCGTTTTAGTTTCCTAGGTACTCTGGTCTCTATCCGTATCAAGATATAATTTCAATTTTAGCCTCATTTGGGAGGATAAGACCATCTATCACATCAATAAGAATACTTCATGATGGGGTAAGAATCTAGTACTTCAATAAGAAGACCTTCTATGATTCTGTAATGCCGCCTTCTGGTTTTTTTAAAGTTATTCTGATCTTCTATAGGAAGACCTTCTGATGTTCTATCGTAATATGTTATGGTATTTTATTCAAAAGTATTTCAGGCCTTCTAGAGCAAGACAACCTGGTCTTTTATAAGAAGACCATCTGCCCATATAAAGATAGCACCCCATTTTCAGTATGCTGAAGAGCTTTAACCGAATTTTCCAACCTATGTTTCTATAATTAAATACAAAGATCCCTACTTATTTTAAGTATTTTGAATGTAGATGATAATACCATCTAGAACTTGAACATGAAGGCCATTTATGCTCCTGTTGCATGTATACGGAGGCATTTCAGGGCTTTATAATAAAGACATCTTCTGTAGATTTAATGAGAAGAATTAAGACTTCTCTAAGGCGATTTCTTTGGCTTCTTCTCTTCTACAAAAAGACCATCTACAAGAAATCCACACTTGTATTGGTTCCTAAAAAGAACCACTCTACATTTGATCTTTGAAAAATTATTCTTTAAAAAACACGCTTCTGAACTTATTCTCTACAAATCCACGCTTGTGATGGGCCTCAAAAAATGTCTAAAAAAGTCTAAGCTCGTGTTGAGCCTTTATAAAATCCACGCTTGTTTTGATCCTTGAAAAATAGTCTTTAAAAAAATCCACTCTTGTGTCGGGTCTCGAAAAAATAGGCTTTAAAAAAATCCACTCTTGTGTCGGGTCTTGAACAAATAGTCTTTAAAAAAATCCACTCTTGTGTCGGGTCTTAAAAAAATAGTCTTTAAGAAATCCACGCTTGCATTGATCCTTGAAAAAGTTGTCTTTAAAAATCCACAATTAGTTTGAGCCACTCTTGTGTCGGGTCTTGAAAAAATAGGCTTTAAAAAAATCCACTCTTGTGTCGGGTCTTGAACAAATAGTTTTTAAAAAAAACCACTCTTGTGTCGGGTCTTGAAAAAATAGTCTTTAAAAAATCCACGCTTGCATTGATCCTTGAAAAAGTTGTCTTTAAAAATCCACAATTAGTTTGATCCTTAAAAAAATTTCCAAAATATCTACACTTGTTTTGGCCCTTAAAAAAATAGTATTTAAACCAGTGAGCGGAGCAGTATAGTCGGACGGGGCCGACCATACGATACCCTACACAACTTCCACTGAGCTCTAACATTCTGCGTTCGGCTTATAATCTATATAATTCTGATGTTCGGCTTATAATTGTGGCCTATAGATCGACTCGAAAAACACACAAAAAAAATAACTTTTCGGTCCACTTCATCCCAAAATTATGATCTAACCATCACCGAAAATTATAGGCGTTTTCTTTGACCATACCTGGACCCTCGTGGAAAATTTTTAACCGATCAGAGCTATATTTTCGCCTTCCAGTGTGGAAATTGGTTATTATATAATATCTCAGTACGTATGCAGCTGTAAATATTTAAGTGTAACTCCCACATCCGGTCTATGTCCTTCAGGAGTAAATTAATACGCTATAAAATACAATTTTTGTAATTTGTCACACAAAAGTCAGGGTCCATTTTGCCCGCTAAATATTGACCGATCATCATCAAAACAGGCATGCTTATTCTTTGGCTCGATAGCCTTCTCCATGTAAATTTTCTCGATGTTTGGACCATAATTGCGGCGTCTGGAGCGACCAGAAAATCAGACAAAAATAAAGTTTTTGATCCATTTCATCCAATAAATATTAACCGATCTTTCCCAAAAACAATAGGGGTCTTCATTGGCCAGAACCCATCCTACATGAAAAATTTCGTGAAGATTGGTCCATAACTGTGGCCTGTATCGTGTTTACAAATTATAATGGACAGACGGACGGACGGACAGTCACACATGTCTAGATCGACTCAGCTAGTCGAGATATGACGATCGGTATACTTAAAAGTGGGTCTAGGACCAATATTTCACGGCGTTACAAACTCTTGGGGCTGCACAAAGCTATAATACCCTGACAACATAGTTGTGTAGGGTATAAAAATCCACGCGTATTTTGGTCCTTGAAAAAAATATCTTTAAAAATCCACGCTTGTTTCGATCCTTGAAAAATAGTCTTAAGAAATGGTTTTTAAAACACCCAAACGGGTACTGCAAAAGTATTTTTTAAAAAGTTCACCCTCGTGATAGCCCTGGAAACAATATTATTTTTTCCACACACATACTTCTATAGCCTTGGAAAAATATTCTTTCAAATATCCACGCTTGTGCTGGACTTGAAAAATAATTATTGTAAAACTTAACACTTATGTTTGGCCTTGAGGATATGTAATTTAAAAAACTTACGCTTATGATAGTTGCGAAAAAAAGTCTTCGAAAATAAACGGTACTGATATCCCCGGATAACATATTCATTAAAAAAATCACAGCCTCTGATAGTCCACAAAAAATATTATTAAACTATTACTAAAAAAATCCAAGCTTCTGTTAGGTTAGGTACAAACAACAACATCAACACAAACGCCTTTGATTGTCCCGAACAATTATTCATTAAAAAATTAAAGCCTCTGATAGTCCCTAACAAGATTCTTTAAAAAATCCACGCTTTTGATAATTCTTATCACCCATATTCATTAAAAATCCACGCTTTTCGAAAAAAAATTTTTAAATAGAATATTTTCCAAAAAATCCACGCAACTTATTATCCTGCAAAAATATTTCTTTAAAAAATCCACGCTATGTCTTCAAAAAAAATAATCCAGGCTCTTTTGTGGGACTTTTACAAACACCACGATTATATTGGAACTTCAAAAACACTGTTAAAATTCCACACGTTTGTTGGTCCTGAAAACTTATTTAAAAAAAATCGGCTTTTTTAGCTGCGGAAAAATATTCTTTGAAATTCCTATACAATCCAAATCTATAGTCTCCGGAAAAAAACTTATAATATCCACTCTTATAGTCCCTGATATTTCCATGAAATTGACCTTTTGTCTTCTCGTCAGTCATTCAACTTCCAAATGATGACGTATTGCACTATATGAAATACGTCACATTTTATTTTTGGGGCTATTGGAGATTAAAATTATAATAAGAACTATATAGCCACAATTTATAACACTCTATTAAAATACGGCGACACCAAACACACACACACCAATCTATTTTAATAAATACATTGAAAACTAAGTTTGAAGCTCTACAACAATAAATAATTAGCATTTCGTTGTTAATGATGGCTGCTGATGACAATGTCAAACAGAACATCGCACATTTATTGTCAATATCTGGGCAACAAAAACACAACTCGAGATAAACAACATCCAAATCGTAGCCAAACAAATCAACATCCACACTCCCTGCCACACAATTCCAATTCTTCATTCAAACAAAAAAAATGGAATTCAAATGAAAATATCGTACATACGAATTGTTTTAAAATCGAATTTCCGATTTTCCCCAGAGAATTGAATTGTATTCTGATTTGTCGTTTTTGTTGTTGTTGGGACTTACATGGAATTGTTGAATTGTTTTTTTTTTTAATTCTTTGTGTGACTGACACTGGAAATTGGAATTGAAAAGTGATAAATGGTCTGATCTTATCTTTGGTTTGGTGTTTTCATAGGAAATTGTGAAACATGGGTAATGTTTTTAAGTGGAAAAAGCGGTGTCGATAGAGGAGATTTTCATTACAATTTTTTACGAATATTCTTTTGTAGATCAATAAAAAAGTAGGGGAAACTAGTTAGCGGAGCAGTATTTTCGGACGGAGCTGACCCTATAATACGCTACAAAACTACCACGAAAAACTTTCTGCGGTTCTATATTCTGAGCCTGGTCAATATTTTGTGATATTTGCACCCTTTTTATCGATTATAGATCAACAACTCCACTTTCTAACCCTGGCATATTTTCCAATGTTTTTTCTTGAAGTGAATTTTTACGCCATAAAATAAAAAATGGTCACTTTAGGTTTTGGCCCTCGGAATATTGACCGATCATCATCTGAACAGCCGCTCTAAGTATTTGGTTAGATCCCCTTCACCTTGTAAAATATGTGATAGAGGGACTAGAAAATCTGACAAAATTAAAGTTTTCGGTTTATTGCACCCACTGAATGAAATCTCAACTTCACCGAATACTATAGGCGTCGTCCTTGACCATAATCGGAACTTCATGTACAATTTCATAGCGACCAGTGCGACATTTCCGTTCTCTAATGAAGTAATAGTTACATATAACTCCTACATCAGAGTACATCCATATAATTGGTATCAATTTGATATGTCCTTCGTATATGTCCTTCAGAAGCAAGTATATACGCCCCAAATAACCATTTTTAATTATTCACACAATAGTCAGGGACTATTTGACCCGCTAAATACTGACCGATCTTTATCAAAACAGGCATGCTTATCCTTTGGGTCGATCTTCTTCTCCATGTAAAATTTAACGATGTTCGGACCATAACTGCGGCCTCTGGAGCGACCAGAAAAACCGACAAAAGTTAAGTATTTGGTCCATTTCATTCCCTAAATATTAACCGATCTTTACCAAAAACCATAGGGGTCTTCATTGGGCAGAACCCATCCTACATGCAAAATTTCGTGAAGATTGGTCCATAACTGTGGCCTGTATCGTGTTTACAAATTATAATGGACAGACGGACGGACACACATGTCTAGATCGACGCAGCTAGTCGAGATATGACGATCGGTATACTTAAATGTGGGTCTAGGACCAATATTTCGCGGCGTTACAATCTCTTGGGACTGCAAAAAGCTATAATACCCTGACAACATAGTTGTGTAGGGTATAAAAATTTAAACGTAGATTCGTTAAAGGGTCATGGCGTGGATTTCTTAAAGAATATTTTTTCGGGGACCAGCACAGGCGTGGATTTTTTAAAGAATATTATTTCAGGGACTTCCATAGGCGTGTAGATTTTACAGTATATTTTTAAGGACCCTAACATGACATGGAATTTTTAAAGAATACTTTTTCAGGGACCAACACAGGCGGGGATTTCTTGAAGAATATTTTTTCAGCAACCTTCATAGGTGTGAATTTCTTAAATAATATTTTTTCGGGGACTATTCTAGGCGTGGATTTCTTAAAGAATATTTGTAGGGGCCTCCATAGGCGTGGATTTCTTACAAATATTTTTAGAGGCATTCATAGGCGTGGATTTCTTAAAGAATAGTATTTCAGGGAACTAATCAGTCGTCCTTAAAAAATATTTTTAGGGGCCTTCATAAGCGTGGATTTCTTAAAGAATAGTATTTCAGGGAACTAATCTGTCGTTCCTAAAAAAATATTTTTAGGGGCCTTTATAGGCGTGGATTTCTTAAAGAATATTATTTCAGGGGCCTTCATAGGCGTGGATTTCTTAAAGAATAGTATTTCAGGGGCCTTCATAGGCGTGGATTTCTTAAAGAATATTATTTCAGGGTATATAAAGAATATTTTTTCGGAGACCAATACTGGCGTGGATTTTTTTTAAATATAATTTTTTCAGGGACCTGTGTAGGTGTGAATTTCCCAACGAATATTTTACAGGGACCTGCGTAGACGTGAATTTCTTAATGAATATTTGTGCAGGGACCAACACAGGCATATTTTTTAGGGACCTTCATAGGCGTGTATTTGTAAAATAATATTTTTCAGGGATCTGTGTAGGCTTAAGTATATTTTTTCTTAAATATTTTATATAGAGAACTTGTTCTTCTATATAGAAAATTTGGTGGGATACGTATTCTAAAAAAAAGTTTTATTTTTTTATAAAATACATGCAAATATATTTCATTTTATTATTTTCCATTGCATCTGTTCCAAAGCACAGTGGTGGTGGTAAAACCCCGTCAAGACTTGAAATGTCAGAAATGAAAACATAAAATTAAAACAAAAAAACAATAACAAATGAAGCAGATAACAAATGAAGTAGACAGCGGCAAAGAAACATGTGCGGTATGAATGCCAGTTTAGGAACCGGTTGGTTAACTTGTTTAGGATTTTGGCCAACCAGTTGAGAAGCAAAACAAGCAACCATTAAGAGAGTATTTTTTTGATTTTGCCAACTTAACAACAACCACACCAATGGCAATGATGACGTCGACAATATAAATGGACGAGAGAGACTGATCATTGAAATAAGTGTCGTTGTTGATCTCCACTTGCTGATACTCTTTAGAGATCAATGATTGTCAATAAAATTTGCCGAATGATTGCAATGGTTAATGCAATTTTTATGCATTTGCAGCCGAACAATGATCGGTATTTAAAATAAAGCTGGTGGATAATGGATTGAAGAAACAACAAAAACACTCACACACACACACATCAAATAATTTAGGTTAAAATTAGATTCGTATTTATATGTAGTCTTTGCATTAGATACAGTAGAATATTCCGAGACAAAGATGAAGTAGAACTCTTCAAAAAAAACTCCCACTGACTTGTCAAGAATCAAGTTTTGAAAGGAATAAGTTATGAGGTCTAGATCACAACAAAACACCTCAGAATTCTCTCTATTCTGAATGAGGGGTCTTGAATGCTGCTTTTTTGCAAGTAGAGACATTTTTTTTGCTTTTTCCCATTTCAGCTGATTAATATATTTCCGATGAATTAAAGTTTGCTGCATTTGTTGTTGTTGTCGTCGTTGACGGCATTGACATGCCTGACCATCAGCATCACAATATGCGAAAACTATTTACTTCTTATCGGTAGTTGCTTTTATGCGCGTTTTAAATTGCTTTGTGACAAAAATTCATATCTGCCCGGACAATTCGTAAAACGTCATAATTTTATGTCCGGTTTGCCAGTGGCGACGATTTTTTTTTTTGCAAGGCCTACCAAAGCATGGGTTTTTTACAGAATATTTTTACATGGCCTCTCAAGGCCTGGATTTTTTAAAGAATATTTTTTCATGACCTCTCAAGGCGTGGATTTTTTAAGGAATATTTTTTCATGGCCTCTCAAGGCGTGGATATTTTAAAGAATATTTTTTCATGGCCTCTCAAGGCGTGGATATTTTAAAGAATATTTTTTCATGAATATTTTTAAGACGTGGATTTTTTTGATCCTTGCAAGGTTTGGATTTTTTTTAAGAACATTTTTTTCAGGTCTTATAAAGGCTTGCTTTTTTTAAAGAATATTTTTTCAGTTCATATCTCGGCTTGGATTTAAGGCATGGATTTTCTAAGGAATATTTTTTCACTTCATATCTAGGCTTGGATTTAAGGCATGGATTTTTTAATGGATGGGTTTTTTAAGGAATCGTTGATTTCTTAATTTTTTTAGGAATTTGCGTTCAAAAATATTTTTCCTTAAATCTCAAAAGGCGTGGATTTTTAATGATTTTTCAAATGCCTTTCAAGCCTGGATTTTGTAAAGATTTCTTCAAGGAGTGTATTTTTTAGAGATTATTTTTCGATTTGTCCTGCGTATAATTGATTCCCATAAAGTATACGCCACACGTGTACCATTGAATTGGGTTCTAGTTTTTTGTCTCGCCAAACACACCCCCTTATTATAGACAGAACTAATTAGCAAAGTGTCATAATTAGTCAGACGTTGCCAATTTGTTATGCGAAAAATCGTTGTCTGTCAGTTCGTTGCTGCTAAAAGACGTAATAAAAAATATTTAAATGGAAAATGTTTGAGAAAAAAAAAACGTTTTCAATTCATTGCACTTTCGTCTTCATCGATGTTTTTTCGTCTAATATAATTATAGCTTCTATAAACAGGGCATTGTTACCATAAATTCAATTATCCATGACGCCGTAAAAAAAAAACAAACAAAAATTAAAGTGTTTTCTGACGTGATCAGTGTTTGTTGTTGTTTTTGATTTTACATGTACTCCCACAATTGTCGACAGAGCTGACGTTTGAATTTCTAATTCATTTGGATGGTGTTTTGTTCTCATCTAATGTTTCTCTCTCTCTCTTTTCTCTCATGAAAAGTAAAGAAATGTGTTTTTTGGTCTCTCTTCAATCTGAATATACTCTTCCATAGCAGATCTGAAGAATGTCTTCTGTCTATAGAACTGCTAATGAAACTCTTTTGCCAATTGACGTGCTGAAGTAGTCAGCTGTAGAAGTCATTTTTACCTATCGGAGAGTTTATAGAAGAGCTCCATCCATATACGAGCTGATGAAGCTCTTCTGGCAATAGAAAAGCTGGAGAAGGCCATCTGTGCTGGAAGGTAAGAACTGCGGGACAAGTTCTAATTTTTAAAGAAGTTCAGAAGCATGCATTCTGCCTATAGAAGAGCTGAAGAACCTCTTCGGTCTACGGAAGGACTGATGAAACTCGCCTGTCTATAGACGAATGGGTGAAGTTCTTCTGTCTATAGAACTTCTGATGAAGCTCTTCTGTGTAAAGAAGAACTGATAAAGCTCTTATGTCTACAGGAGAGCATTTGGAACTCTTCTGTCTATAGAAAAGCTCATGACGCACTTATGTCTATGGGAAAGCTTATGAAGCTCTTTAGCCTATAGAATAATTCATAAACCCTCTTTTGCTTATAGAAGAAATTCGTCTGTCAATAGAGCTTATGAAGCTTTTCTTCCTATACGAGCACTTACGAAGCTCTCCTGTCTATAGCTCTTCTATAGGATATGATGCTCTACTTCCCATACAGGAGCTCACGAAGCTCTCAAGCTTATAAAAGAGTCTATGAAGCTTTTCTCCATATACAAGATTTCACGAAGTTCTCCTGCCTATAGAAGAGCTTATGAAACTTTTCTTCCTATACAAGAGCTTATGACGTTATTTTTTCTATAAAAGACCTCACGAAGCTCTCCTGCCTATAGAAGAGCTTATGAAGTTCTTCTTCCTATACAAGAGCTCACGAAGCTTTCCGGCCTATAAAATAACTTTAAAGGCTCTTTTGTGCATAGAAGAGAATATAAAATATAAAAGAGAATTGATGAAACTATTCTGCCTATATAATAGCTGATGAAGTTCTTCTGTCTATAGAAGTACTGATGGAGATCTTCTCTTCATAGAAAATTTTCTATATATTGATATCCTATACAAGATCTGAGGGATATCATAGAATAACTATGAAGGGGCGAAAGAAGGTCTCTTTTAAAGATCTGATAAAAATTTGCTATAGATTGAAGCTTTAGAGAACAGTGGAGGGATATATAGAAGACATATTGAAGTTCTATTAATGACCTTTAGATGGTTCTGATGAAACTCTTCTTCTATGGATGGACGGAGGAAGGTCTCTTTTAAAGATCTGATAAAATGTTGCTATAGATTAAAGCTCTACAGAATATCTGAATGATATCTAGAAGACATTTTGAAGTTATATTAAATACCTTCAGATAAATTTTCTATAGTAGAGATCTTCCATTTATAGAAGTCATGTAGAATTTTTGTTTAACTTTAGAAGATCTCTAAAACTCTGTAGATAATTGTTGGAAATTTTCCCGCTTTAAAAAATTCCCATTTTTCACACACACACATATATAATCGAAACGTTTAACAAAAATTGGAGTTGTATGTGTGTTTGTTTTCCTGTGTCCTAGGCTTGCTCCCCCTCGGAGACACAATGATCCATGACGACGACGACGACGTGGGGACATGGTACAAATAAAATTGTTCAAATCAAAATAATCGCAACAATTACGCCAACAATTGTAAAAAAGATTCAATTAGTGTTTATTAATCCATCAAACTAACACATAGACAGATCAGTGATAATAAAAAAGCCTACCAACACATACACACATACCTACACCGACACTGTTGTGAGGGAATAAAAAAGACACCGCTGACCATAGCCGGATTAAATAGTGCAAACAATAACTAAAGCCTAAGAATTATATGACAACAACAACAGCGGCAGCATTCACAACAACAACAACAAACTTTAATTGAATTAACGCCTTCATTCATTACAGAGGCACAGACAGCGAGAGATTTATACTTTGAAAGATGATCATCATCGGCATCAGCATCTATTGTGATTGAATAAAGTGTGTCCGTGTGAATGTGACTGGTGTGATGGTATTCTAAGAAGCCCACTTGTGTTTTTTTTTCGTATTGGTGTGAGTAATTTGATATCAAGAATTTATTCTTTTTTTTTCATTTCATTTAAAATAATACCTTTACGCATAGAGGGTAAACAGTGGGACGGTAATCATAATAAGGAAGAGGACATCAAGCCAGATGATTTGCATCCTTGGGAAACAAAATCATAGAGAAATTAAAAAAACGACTTTAAGGACTGGATAAGCCATATAACCAATTCTATGAGATATGAGGATGTTAGGAAGGCGTTCTGTTCTATAGAAATGGTGATGAAACTCTTCAGCCTACTGATGTGCTGAAGAAGGTGTTCTGTTTATAGAAGTCCTTAAGAAGAGGAGCTGAAAAAATCTGTAGAAGATCTGGTGAAGTTATTCTGTGTAAAGAAGTCCTGATGAAGTTCTTCTGTCCATAAAATAACTATGGAGTAGCTGAAGGAGGTCGTTAGTAGATATGATAAACATTTTCTGTAGATTGAAGATCTGCAGAAATGCTGAAGGTTATCTAGAAGGCATTTCTAAGACCTTTAGATATTTTTTCTATAATAGATGAGATCTTCAGTTCGTCGAAGTCCTGTCGATTATTTATTTGACTTAAGGATATCTATGAATCTCAGAATTTGAAGAGACAATGGAGTCAAAAAGTTTTCCACTGGGGAAATTTATCACCACCTAGGAATGGATAATTCCTAGGGAAAAATAAGAATTGGTCTTAAAGTCTATTGTTGGCAGACTTAGGCCAATATTAACCATGTCTTCAAGGACTAGATAAGCCATATGGTATGTCATAATTTCTATGAGGTATATTGCAGATGTCAATTGAAATGCTCTTTCCCCTATTGACGTGCTGAAGAAGGAGTTCCGTTTATCGAAGTGCATATGAAGACATTTCGTCTACAGAAGAGCTGAAGAAGGATTTCTGCCTATAAAAGACCCTTCTGTTCATAGAAGAACTGAAGAAGTACTCCTGTCAATAAAATAAGGATAATTGCGGCTAAATACGGGTTTCGGTCTATAGAAGAACTGAAAAAACTCTTCTGTCTATGGAAGAGCTGGCAAAATTCTTCTCCCTTAAGAAGTCCTGATGAAGCTCTTCTGTCCATAAAATAACTATGGAGGAGTTGAAAGAGGTCTTTAAAAGAATTGATGAGTATTTACTATAGATTGAAGTTCTGCAGAAAACCTCAAGATTATCTATTATCTGCATTCAGAAGACCCTCAGGTATTTGTTTCCTGAAGGAGATGAGCTGATCTTCAGTTTGTAGAAGTCCTGTAGGTCTTCTGATTGACTTTAGGATATTTATGAATCTCATAATGTTGGACAAAGAGTATTCCACTGAAATAATTTATCACCACTGCCACAAGTTATTTTTCAAAAAAAAAAAAAAAATTGAAGGAATTAAGTCTGCCCTAGGAATTTTCCATTCCTTCATTTTTTTTTTTCAAGGACTGGATAACCACTTAGTATGTCACCAATCATTTGAGTTATATTGCAGATTTCCGTCTGAAGCTCCGAAGAATATATTCTGTCTATAGAAAAGCTGCCGTTAGACGTTCTAAAGAAGCTTGTCTGTTTAGAGAAGTGCCAAAAAGGTCGAAGTGCTCTTCGGTCTTCAGAAGAACTGATAAAACTTCACTGTCTATAGAAGATCTGGTGTAGAAGCTTAAGTTTTATTTTCTCATATATTGGGACAATATCTGTCACTAGTTTTCTCATGGCTTCTATGCTCTATGATGACTCAAACTCTAACACTAGATAGTGCCCCTTGAAACTGCAGCTGTCCAGATCAATGACCCTTCGAATGAAGAGCATTGTCACCCTCGGTCAATGGAATTTGGCATTCTCTCTTTCACCTCCTTATAGGTCTCCTTTTATAGCTTTCTAGACACACTATTTTCGTCGATCACTGCATAGCAGAGCCCGTCTCTGTTGTGTCCCATGGCATACTTTACATAAGTGATAAGTGGAGTAACCGAACTTCACGGAAAATTCGGATGCAGCGCTCGTCTTATTAATATAAGATTCGGCATCGGTACCCTAGTTCAATGGATTTTGACAATATCCTTTGCTTTCGCCTTCTCTTGCTATCAGCCGACGGGAAGCTATTTTTGTTTTTTGCTAGTTTAGCGGTCATGTTCTCTTCCGGAGTCTTCCTAGGAACCGTTAGATTTATCCTTCTGCTTTCTTTCTTATCATATTCTGCTATTTCTTTCTTCGGTTCATGCTGTTCAGTTTTTACATCTTTTTCTTGTAGTGAGCTTGGCGATATCCTTACTCACTTCTCAACCATCTTGTCAGCTTCTACGCCACTTCAGCTTTCTAAAACAGTTCTGTGTGTCGTGTCTTCATGCTCAGACTCAGAATTTGAGTCGACTCCTGTCTCAGATGGTAGAATTTGCTCTTCTCCTGTTTACCTTAAACTCAGATCCATTTTTACTCAATAGCTCAATAGCTTGAATATTCGTGAGTATAATTTCCCAAAAATTGGAATCGAAGGCTTCCAAAAGCTGGACAGTCTCATAGGAAATGCTCCAGCATGCTCGCTATCTTCTCAACATTATCTACACCTGCTGCTTCACTCGCAACCATTTTTTTCAAAAATGTGCCTGCAGGCTGAGGTGTTCTGTGAGAATACTTGTCAGTCTGATGATTTTCTTTTTTTGTTAAGCGTTAAGATGTTTGTGTTCTTTCCAGTTTCCTAATTATTATTCCAAAAAATTGTGTGGGTCTCTTTCGTTCATGAACTCAGTTTTAGACGTGGTGCGGTAAAATGTTTGACATAATATAGCACTTCTGGCGAGTATATGGCTGTATCATTGAAATAAGAATTCCTGATTCATACAAGACCGTGTCGCGAGAACAAGGAGTTACTTTATTAACGATTTGATAAATAATAAGTCTTATGAAGAATTCAAAAATGCTAGGGCAGTTTTATTCAATATAACCTATCCTAGTCAATGGGGCTGCCATCTATCATTAAATAGAAACAACGCATGGTTGAGGTCCTAGCTTATTTAGTTTTGCCATTATTCCTCTGGGTGGCGCCATTTCTAACTCGTGTTATATTATTTTTTGACAGGGAGCTTCCGACGCATTTCATGTCTTTTAAAAATTGTCGAAAACCACTTTAAAAAACTTTCATCGTTGGGATTAAAAAACGGACCTATCGGAATCCGAGTATGTTATGAACTTTAATGTTCATTTACAAAAGTGGCATGAAGAAGTTTGCGACTATTGGGGGTTATTATTGAGATCAGTCTAATCGAATGAACAAATTTTTTGTTAAACATATAGTAGACCTACTGTCCGTAGTATAAGCTGAAGGAGGTCTTTTGTAGTTCTCTAAAGATAAATGTTCTAAAGAGTTCTTTAAAATTTAAATCAGTCATTTGAGTTGAAAGAATTCAAACATGCTATCGTAGCTTTATTCCAATTGTAACCTGTCTTAGGTGATGAGGCTGTCATCTATCATTGCCTAGAAACAACGCATGGTTGGGGTCCTAGCTTATTTAGTTTTGCCATTTTTCCTCTGCGTGGCGCCATATCTAACTCATGTTATATTATTTTGTTGTTGACACTGATGTTGGTTTATATAATGACAGGGAGCTTCCGATGTCGAAAATCACTTTTAAAAAAATGAGGCTGCCATCTATCATTGACTAGAAACAACGCATGGTTGAGGTCCTAGCTTATTTAGTTTTGCCATTTTTCCTCTGGGTGGCACCATTCCTAACTAGTGTTATATTATTTTGTTTTTAACACTGATGTTGGTTAATATAATGACAGGGAGTTTCCGACGCATTTCATGTCTATTAAAAATTGTCGAAAACCACTTTAAAAAATTTCAATTTCGTCGTTGGGATTAAAAAAACGGAAACTATCGGAATCCGAGTATGTTAAGAACTTTAATGTTCATTTACAAAAGTGGCATGAAGAAGTTTGCGACTATTGGGGGTTATTATTGAGATCTGTCTAATCGAATGAACAAATTTTTTCCTAAACATATAGTAAACCTTCTGTCCGTAGTATAATCATGGAGGAGCTGAAGGAGGTCTTATGTAGTTTTCTAAAGATAAAAGTTCTAAAGAGTCCTATAAACTTTAAATCAGTCATGTGAGGTGAAAGAATTCAAACATGTTATCGTAGCTTTATTCCAATTGTAACCTGTCTTAGGTGATGAGCCTGTCATCTATTATTGACAAGAAACTACGCATGGTTGACGTCCTTGTTTATTTAGTATTGCCATTTTCCACTGGGTGGCTCTATCTCCTACCATTCCCATTTCGAGTTATTCTCATGTATTGTTGCTGAGGTTGGTCCTACTCCAGGCATCCTGAAGGTCTTAGACTTATAAATTGACGTGTTTACTTACATTTTACATAAGTTGTCCCACTGTATATCTCTCCTACAAAAGTTGTACTCGCATGTCAGTACATATTTTCAAAGTGCGTATATGGATCATTTCTCATACGACGTAGCTTGTCTTGTAATTTAATTGAATTTAGATCGTTTGTTTTGTGTTTCGTATCCGGGTAAATTAAATAATTTCGTTGGCAAATCTCGACGATGCTGACACTTCTCCACACGCCATGAGTGTGAAATATAGACACAGCAAAACAAAAAAAAAAACTATAATCGTGGTTGGCAAACCAGTTTCAGTCAGAGATCATCTTCATCATTCGTTCTCAGCAGTTTAAATGTATACAAGTTGTTGTTGCTGTTCATCTTCTTCTTGTTTTTTGTAATATTTAAAATACAAAGAACCAAATATAAAACGAAAGAAAAGGTACGGAACGTAATCATCTTCCACCACAAATCATGTGATTCGATTAATTTTGGGTATTTATAATAAAACAAATCATTTAAATTTGGGCCAACCACACCAAAATCGAACCAAAAAAAAAACCGTTAAGGTGATTCACAAAATCTTCAGAGTATCTTGAAAGTAAAGACCAATCGATCGACTGGCCGCCCGACCATATGGCATTTGCAAATCAATTTGAATTAATTATTCAAAATTTAATGGCAATATCAATACTAATGTATGTATGTATATGAATGTGTTGGAAAATATTAGTTAATAAAATTCTCATTTCTATGGAAGCTCTCCCAATTTCTCTCTTTCTCTATGATCTCTTTGTTACGGACGAATTGTTTATAAATGATAATTAAATTGTTAACGCAATTAATTTGTTTGATTTTTTTATTGAATTGTACATGTGGTTGTAGGTATGTATGTACTCTCATAAAACAAAAAAAGCATCATCAATTGAAATGACATAACAAAATTTACATACATATAAAATCCCACTCACACAATGTTTGAAAGAATACCTGTGTGTTAATAAAAAGTTTTAGAACAATTAACGGAAATAGCACGTGTTTTTTCTGAGGGAGGGATTACAAATTTGTTAATGTGGTTTAGGTGTTTGAAAAATAATTCCCTGCGATAATCGTTTGATTGCACTGTGCCACAATATGGAGCTCATGCATTTATCTCGAGTACTTTGCGGGAGACAGATCCGGATTTCCAGAGACCTAATCTCTTCGTTACTTCCGAGGAACCGTCAGGTTTATCCTTCTCCTTGCTGTTCAATTTTTATACCCTCCACCATGGTATGGAGGGTATATTAATGTTGTCATTCCGTTTGTAACACATCGAAATATTCATTTCCGACCCTATAAAGTATATATATTCTTGATCAGGGTAAAATTCTAGGACGATCTAGCCATGTCCGTCCGTCTATTGTAGTCACGATATCTTCTGAAGGAATTGAAATTTTGCATAAAGTTGTCTTTTGTCTGCTAGCAGGTCAAGTTCGAAGATGGGATGTATCGGTCCACGTTTAGGCATAGCTCCCATATAATGGTACGGCCCAATTTTCGGTATTTTGGGATTTTTGGGCGTGTTTTTCAACCGAATTCGTTAAAATTTGGTACTTTGAGTTCTTATTGGGTAGCAAATCTCCCTACTAGAAATTATAAATATAGGTCAATTTTTTCTGGTATTCCTCAATTTTCGGTATTTTGGGGTTCTTTAACGCGTTTTTCTTTAACCGAATTTGCTGAAATTTGCTACATTGAGTTCTTATTGGGTACTAAATGTCTCCAAATTATTAATATAGGTCCACTTTTTCTGGTAGTCCCCATATAACGGTACACCCTAACTTTCAATATTTTGGTGGGTTTGATCGTATTTTTCCGCCGAATTAGCTGCAATTTAGTATTTTGAGTTCTTAATAGATACCAAATTTTCCCACAACAAATTATGAATATAGGTCCATTACCCTAATTTTCTGCAATATGGTGTTTTGGAGTCGTATATGGTAACAAATCTACCCTACCAAAAATGATTAACCCTTTCAGTGTTTTTGTCGAATATATTCGACATTTAAACGTACTCTCTTTCTTTGCGATTTTTCGGTTATCCTATGTACCGTTACTATTGATGTTTTTATTTTTGCTGAAAGACAGACGAAACATGCCGAGGGTTAAAATAGCAGTTGTCATTTTTTCTAAACTATGTCCCTTTATATGATTTTAAATACAACATTTTAGATTTTTATTCCGACAAAATTTTTTATTGACATTGAAAGGGTTAATATTCGCCCCCTTCTTGGGGTCGTCGCTAGAACATAAGGTCGATAATTAACCTTATATATATATATATATATATATATGGACCGATATTCCATGAACAGGTTTGGAAGAAATAATAAGATGGGCAAATGTGGGATGAAGTCAAAATTTTTGGAAACAAATTTGGTCCAAAGAAACATGGGGTCTAGGACCAATATTTGTAGAAATGTCAGTATAGGTACACTTTTTGCTATGTTCCCTATATTTTTATTTCGAGTACCTGTCAGTATATCTATGGTGGAGGGTATACAAAGTTCGGCCGGGCTTTTCACTTGTTATTCTACAATTCATTCTGGCTTTTTTCGCTTTTGTGCCCAGATAACTGCTTATTTCTTGTAGTGAGGTTGGCGATGTCCTTGCTCACTTTCTCAACCATTTTATCAGCCTCTACGCTACTTCGGATTTCTAGGACAGTTGTATTTTGCATTTCTTCATGTTAACAGTCAGAATTTGAGTCCACTTCTGTCTCAGAAGGTTGGTCCCATGAGGTCCTTAAACTCAGATCCATTTTTGCTCAGATCCATAATTGCGCAGATAATTTTTCTATAGTAGATGAGAAAATATCCACTTTGTAGAAATCCTGTAGAATTTTTGATCAACTTTAGGATAGCTATGAATCTTAAAATTTTAAGGGGCAACTTTGGACAGAGAGTTCCGCATGAGAAATGTATCACCGCAACTGCGGGATAATTTAGATTGAGATTACTAAGCTTCAACAATTCTGTGTTCTTAGTGAAGTCCTTCAGTCTTTTCCATTTCCAGGTCGGTTATTTCTTGAATATTCGTAAGTATCATTTGCCAAAAATTGGCAAAAAACGTGCGCTATCGTAGGAAATGTTAATGCTGGTAATCACTTTCAGCAAAACGCACTTATTTCGAATTTTTAGACAATCCAATTTTATCTCAACCTTAAGGCTTTTATACGACAAAGAGAGCGCCAATGAAATGTCGTCTTTATACTCCAGATACCAGAAGGAGTGGACCGATATTCCCCATTTTCGAACTTGAACTAAGTTTGGAAGAAATATTACGATGTGCATGGAAATCGGTTACTCCCTTCGAGAGTTATCGTGTGCATGAGCGGGCCAGATAGACGGACGGATATTTGTAAGTAGACTCTAAATTTTCTGAAACGTATTTGGTCTAAAGAAACATAGGGTCCTAGGATCATTTTTTAATATTGTGAAGTGACTATATCTTAGGATTACGAATAGGGAAAATGTAAATCGCCTAATCAATTAATTGATTTTTTGTATTGAAAAGTCTAAAAGTAGAAGTCGACTTTTGATCTTTAAGGATTCGATTTCGATTTTCTTCATAAATAACTGATTTATTATCATGAAACTCAAATTGACCAAAAATTAAACATTTAAGTTGATTTTGCATTAGTCGCTAAAAGTCGGAAATCGATCTTAAATATCTTAATATTGAAAAGTCGACTTTTTAGTAAAAGGCAAAAATCGACAAGTCTAAAAGTCGATATTTGCGTTCGACTATGTATCCCTATACCTGTATAAAATGTAATAAATGTATTAAACGTCATTTATTTCAATATTATGAACATATACCGTTATTTTCAAGAATATAGATTATTTTTACATATATCTGACTATTCCTTACTAGAACTGATAAAAATTTCTAAATTTTTTTGAGAAGAAAATTTTGAAATTTTATATTAATTTGAGTAAAGCATGCGTAATTTCCAAATTGATTAATGGAAATAGATATTTTGTCAAAAACGTAATGGATTTGGATAGGTTTCCAACGTTTCTGACGTATGTATTATACGTCGGAAATGTATGTCATTTACGTCACTGTTTCTGACAGGCCATCTCTGTTCCTAGCAACCTTTGCATAAGATGGCGGCTCCTTACCATTCGTTGCCGTTGTATTCCTCTGTCGATATTTTGTGATTAATAATTTTGGAGTAACCAGACTGACTGATGTCTTATTGATATAAAACCCTGCACCGTCACAATCTTCTTCAATCTAATCGAATGAGGAATATTTTTTTGAAAAAAAATGTCCTTCTATCTCGACATAAAGTCCTTAAAGTCACAACACAAGACGGTACCCAAAGACAAGATATTCTATATTCGTATATTTTCGTCGTCTTTTTCCACATTTACCTGATCGATGCTCAGGAAACCCTACATCAATGAACACTTATACATTTCATATAAATATAAAGCCAACATTTTCTCATTCGTTTACATCCTCAGACTCAAGGCAGTGACACGACAAATGTAAGCTCTAATGAAATGTTGTTCTTATACTTCAAGTTTTTTTAGACCAAATCAATTTCAAAAGTCTAGGTCCATTTGACCCGCTAAATATTGAGTGATTTTCATGAAAAATGTCATGATTTTTCTTTGAAAACATTCCCTTTCTGGTGTAAAATTTCGTGGTATTCAGGTCATAATTGAGCGCTCAGAAAAAGAGATAAATATTAAATATTAATCGATCTTTACCAAAAATCAATAGGGGTCTTCTTTGGCCCGAACCGGTCATACATGCCAAATTTCGTGACAATTGGTCCATAACTATGGCATGTATCGTCTTGTCTCTGAAGCACCCGAGAAGGCACTGCGTTCTGACTTTTCTGAATACTTCTCCATTGCGTAACACATGTATTCACAGACCGCATTGGTCTGTACCAGTTAACCAAAGACCGACCCATCGCATTGTAAGAGGTCAACATTGCTTCCTTATCTGCGCCCCAAGTGCTGTCGACAAGCGACTTTAGGATCACAGATAGCTGTGGTTTGCGCGGACGATTTGAACATGCTGTCGAATGTGACCCCGAGTATTTAGGGGTGGTCGGAATTGCGTGACCCACGACCTGCACATTCAACGGCATTCTCATCTCCGCAGTCCATGTGGTGAATATTGTATCCGACGACTTCATGGCGGATATCTATATATTCCTAGCATGAAAGAAGGCCGTTAAATCGACGTGATAGGCGTTCAACTTCACACATATGTCCTCAACTATGGAACATTTTTAGCGTATCAAAGTGTATACACCCTCATTATATAAAAATTTTAGGCAAAAGGCAATCATACAGCCACCAGTTGGGGAAAAGTGTGATCGAATTGTCGGAAATGTTTTCAGTTACACGAAAGACAATTTACAATCTACTAAATCAAGCATAAAACGAGGGATGACTGGAGTTAAAGAGATGAAGTGGTCCGAAACCTAAAATTAATAATCGTATTGAGCACATAATTTTTAGAAAAAAAAATTATGTAAAACCGTCGAATTTGAACAAGGACCATCGAAGAAGAGTGTGGTGTTAAAGTTTGTCACCAAACAATTCGACAGGCTGAACTTTCCCTTCCTTCTGATGTACGGGTAGCAGAAAGGAAATTCTGGGACATAATTACAAATGCAGCCGATATGTGTATACCTGCTGGTCGAATACCCCATAGGCTGGAGGTATATATCTGTCGGCAACACCGACTGACACTTCTTTTATACCCTCCACCATAGTATGGAGGGTATATTAATTTTGTCATTCCGTTTGTAACTCATCGAAATATTCATTTCCGACCCTATAAAGTATATATATTTTTGATCAGGGTTACATTCTAAGACGATTTAGCCATGTCCGTCCATCTGTCCGTCCGTCTGTTGTAATCACGCTATCTTCAGAAGGAATTGAGATAGGGTGCTGAAATTTTGCATAGGGTTGTATTTTGTCTGCAGGCAAGCCAAGTTCGAAGATGGGATATATCGGTCCACGTTTGGGCATAGCCCCCATATAAGGGTACCCCCCAATTTTCAGTATTTTGGGGTTCTTGAGCGCGTTTTTCAACCGAATACGCTGAAATTTAATACATTGGGTTCTTATTGGGTACTAAATGTCCCCACAAAAAATTATAAATGTAGGCCCACTTTTTCTGGTAGTCCCCATATATCACATGGGGTCTAAAACCAACATTTCGATGAGGCACATTTTCACCGTGTTAAAGTGTATACACCCTCATTAGCCATAAGGCTGAGGGTATAATTATCCTTTAAAAATTTCTAAAATTTGTATTATGGTTTACATAATCCGTTTTTAGAAATGTCGGTATAGGTCTACTTTTTGGTATGTTCCCTGTATTTTCATTTCTAGTACCTATCAATATATCTATGGTGGAGGGTATCAAAACTTACCGCTTTTTCACTTGTTATTTGTTCAATTTGTTCTGTTCTAATACTTTTTAATAGAAAAGCTAGTAAAAGGAAAAACTGTCAAAATTGCTCTCATACTACAAAATTATACAAGAAGTTCTGGAAAGGAAAGTTATTAAAAATATCAATATTGGATTGCTAAAATCAACGCAAAAGTCAATTAGAAGTTCAATTCCTGGTTACCATTTTTACTCAGCCAAAATTCTCGATTAAAAAGCTTACACAGAGAAAGCCTTTTCAGGGCGAAGGATCATTCATGTACATGTTTCTTATTAATTTCTCTTTCGAGATGAGCTACATGACAGCTACAGAGAGATACTACATTCCCACCATTATGCGACGCGTTTTGCCGTTGGTTAAGCGGCTCATCATATTGGTTAAGAGGCTCAGGCATTGTTTTGTGTTCTTTTAAATTTGGTTTGTTAATTTGTGGGTTCGGGAACGACTTTCGAGTAAAAAGTTGCCAAACATGTAAAGCTAGTAGGTTCTGGAACGGCCAATTGAATATATTTAAATGGTAAAATTTCTTTAAAATCTTCAAAATACCTTTTATCACATTCAAACTTAACCTCGTGTCCTCTTACCCATTATACGATTCGCTACACACGAGGTAGACTAACTGGAATCAGTTCTGTGTCGTTTCAACTTGTTTTACATGAATTTCTTCTAATTAATCAATTTCAGCTGATAATGAATAATTATTCAGCGAATTAACATTTTTTTCTAAACGAACTAAACAAGACGACGACGATGATGACGACTATAAAAAACAGCAGCAGCAACAACAACACAAAATCGAAACCCATCTCCCATCCCGCCATCGATGCAAAAAACTCCCAAGAATTGTTATTATCATCATCAACGTTTTATTGGCATTGGTGAGGTTGTTGCAAGTGCTGCTTTCGTTGTTGATGTTGTTTATTCCAAAGTGATAGCATGTTGTGGCATGATAAGGGAACATCAAAGTATTTGCGAGTATATTTTTCTTCCTTCTTAATTTTTTGCACAAAATATTATGTATTACAATTCCGAGGCCATGAATAATGTTTTCCAATATTTTGCATGAATTGCAAAAAAAAAACGGAGAAGCGTGTACTTTTTTATTTATTATTATTATTTATTCTACTTCCAGGTTTTTATAAAAAAAAATATTTGGATTCTATTTGGGATCAATAACAACAACTGGTGAAATTACAAGGATGCTTCAGCGAACACAAGTAGTCGTTAAATATCAAACAAACGGACATGGATTTCTTTAATGATCAAATTTTAACCGATCTGGGTAAGTTTGGAAAATTATTCATATATTTCAAATTTAATTCAATCACAACAATGTTAATCTATTGAAAATAAATTAGTTCAATGAATTTTGAATGACACTAATTTTTTTGACAATTTGTTGATCGTTAACCTCCAGCGACCATAAATCTCTCGCCCAACAAATAAAGACAATTTTTTTTTTTCGTATTTAAAATAAAAATAATATATTCCAAAAATAGGCAACAGATGTTTGGAATTTCTTATCGCAAAAAGAGGGGAATAAAAAGAATATTAAAATTAAATTGAGAATTGAGTTGAGTGCCCGTAAGAAAATAATACTTTGGATTTTTAAAAAATATTTTTTTCAATTTTAAAAGAATATTTTTCCAAGGTCTATTAAGACGTGGATTTTTTAAAGAAAATTGTTTACAAGGCCAAACAAGTTTCCGGTTTTTATAGCCTACACAACTATGTTGTCAGGGCGAAATATTGTAACGCCGCGTAATATTGGTCTTAGACCCACCTTTAAGTATACCGATCGTCATATCTCGACTGGCTGAGTTCATATAGTCATGTGTGTGCGTCCGTCCGTCTGTCCATTATAATTTGTAAACAAGATACAGGCCACAGTTATGGACCAATCTTCAGGAAATTTTGCATGTAGGATGGGTTCTGGCCAATGAAGACCCCTATTGTTTTTGGTAAAGATGGGTTAGTATTTAGGGGATGAAATAGACCAAATACTTAATTTTTGTCGGTTTTTCTGGTCGCTCCAGAGGCCGCAATTATGGCCCGAACATCGCGAAATTTTACATGGATAAAGATCGATCAATATTTAGCGGGTCAAATGGACCCGGACTTTTGTGTGAAAAATTACAAAATTTGTATTCTATAGCGTATATATTTACCTTTGAAGGACATAGACCCGAGAAGTTGATACTATATACAAGAGGAGTGGTTGTCCTTTAAATTGATACCAATTATATTGTCGTACGTACTCGGATGTGGGACTTACACGTAAATATTTACAGGTGCTTACGTCTTCAGATATTATTTAGTAACCCATTACCACATTAGAGGGCGGAAATATGGCGCTGATCGCTTTGAAATTTTCAATGAGGTTCTAGTTATGGTCAAGGACAACGCATATAGATTTTGGTGATGGTCAGATTATATTTATGGGATGAAGTGGACCGAATACTTAATTTTTCTGTGCTTTTTTCGAGTCGATGCCAATAATAAGCCAAAAATCACAACACAACCCACGGTGAAGGGAATCTGGACAATTAACTAGAAGCGCTGTACTGAATATGAGTGATATTCGGAAAATATGTCAGTGTAAGGAAGAGGTGCTGTTGACCTCTAATCGGGCTAGAGGGAGCAAACATCACGAAATATTGCCCAAGCTCGGAATAAATATCGGCAGAAAGTTAGAGTTCCGTGGTAGTTGTGTAGGGTATCGTATGGTCGGCCCCGTCCGACTATACTGCTCCGCTTAAAAGAATATTTTTTCCAATGCCAAACAAGGCGTGGATTTTTAAAAGAATATTTTTCCAAGGCCAAACAAGACGTGGATTTTTAAAAGAATATTTTTTCCAAGGCCAAACAAGGCGTGGATTTTTAAAAGAATATTTTTTCCAAGGCCAAACAAGGCGTGGATTTTTAAAAGAATATTTTTTCCAAGGCCAAACAAGGCGTGGATTTTTAAAAGAATATTTTTTCCAAGGCCAAACAAGACGTGGATTTTTAAAAGAATATTTTTTCCAAGGCCAAACAAGGCGTGGATTTTTAAAAGAATATTTTTTCCAAGGCCAAACAAGGCGTGGATTTTTAAAAGAATATTTTTTCCAAGGCCAAACAAGGCGTGGATTTTTAAAAGAATATTTTTTCCAAGGCCAAACAAGGCGTGGATTTTTAAAAGAATATTTTTTCCAAGGCCAAACAAGGCGTGGATTTTTAAAAGAATATTTTTTCCAAGGCCAAACAAGGCGTGGATTTTTAAAAGAATATTTTTTCCAAGGCCAAACAAGGCGTGGATTTTTAAAAGAATATTTTTTCCAAGGCCAAACAAGGCGTGGATTTTTAAAAGAATATTTTTTCCAAGGCCAAACAAGGCGTGGATTTTTAAAAGAATATTTTTTCCAAGGCCAAACAAGGCGTGGATTTTTAAAAGAATATTTTTTCCAAGGCCAAACAAGGCGTGGATTTTTAAAAGAATATTTTTTCCAAGGCCAAACAAGGCGTGGATTTTTAAAAGAATATTTTTTCCAAGGCCAAACAAGGCGTGGATTTTTAAAAGAATATTTTTTCCAAGGCCAAACAAGGCGTGGATTTTTAAAAGAATATTTTTTCCAAGGCCAAACAAGGCGTGGATTTTTAAAAGAATATTTTTTCCAAGGCCAAACAAGGCGTGGATTTTTAAAAGAATATTTTTTCCAAGGCCAAACAAGGCGTGGATTTTTAAAAGAATATTTTTTCCAAGGCCAAACAAGGCGTGGATTTTTAAAAGAATATTTTTTCCAAGGCCAAACAAGGCGTGGATTTTTAAAAGAATATTTTTTCCAAGGCCAAACAAGGCGTGGATTTTTAAAAGAATATTTTTTCCAAGGCCAAACAAGGCGTGGATTTTTAAAAGAATATTTTTTCCAAGGCCAAACAAGGCGTGGATTTTTAAAAGAATATTTTTTCCAAGGCCAAACAAGGCGTGGATTTTTAAAAGAATATTTTTTCCAAGGCCAAACAAGGCGTGGATTTTTAAAAGAATATTTTTTCCAAGGCCAAACAAGGCGTGGATTTTTAAAAGAATATTTTTTCCAAGGCCAAACAAGGCGTGGATTTTTAAAAGAATATTTTTTCCAAGGCCAAACAAGGCGTGGATTTTTAAAAGAATATTTTTTCCAAGGCCAAACAAGGCGTGGATTTTTAAAAGAATATTTTTTCCAAGGCCAAACAAGGCGTGGATTTTTAAAAGAATATTTTTTCCAAGGCCAAACAAGGCGTGGATTTTTAAAAGAATATTTTTTCCAAGGCCAAACAAGGCGTGGATATTTAAAAGAATATTTTTTCCAAGGCCAAACAAGGCGTGGATATTTAAAAGAATATTTTTTCCAAGGCCAAACAAGGCGTGGATATTTAAAAGAATATTTTTTCCAAGGCCAAACAAGGCGTGGATATTTAAAAGAATATTTTTTCCAAGGCCAAACAAGGCGTGGATATTTAAAAAAATATTTTTTCCAAGGCCAAACAAGGCGTGGATATTTAAAAGAATATTTTTTCCAAGGCCAAACAAGGCGTGGATATTTAAAAGGATATTTTTGTGAAAGTAGAGGGAATATTAAATTTGTCATTTGGTTTTGAACACCTCTGTGACCCCAAATAAGTTTTTTGCCAATTAGGACATAACCAAGGTTCTTCCTATTAAAAAAAATCCGTCAGTCATGGAGGAACTGATTTTATAAGAATCCTCAGTAAAGAGACATGAAGACAGTACTGGGACTGAGTTTTTTATTTAAAATCCTCAGTACTGAAGCCTCTGCCGCAGGTGACTTATAATCAATCGATATTTTTCAATATTTAGCGAATTAATAAATGTTTTACATATATATATATATATATATATATATATATATAAATGTAATTCTACATATTCGTGTTTAATTATCAATTACATACTTTAATCGTGACTTGTCCAAGAAAAAAAATCGACTCTATTCAATTTTTTTCTACAAATGTGTCCGTCTTAAAGATTCTTCTGGCAAAAGTGACAAACAGACAGACAGTCATTCAAACACCAAAAGTCAAAATGTTAGCCATTACAAAGGGTTGTCGGGGCTGTCTTCGGCGCATCGTTGGCTTACCTTTGCTAAGCAACAGTTCTTGGCGAAAAATAAATATTTTAGCCAATATAACAAAACAACACATTTTACATACGAAACATGTGACAAGAGGAATATGATGAAAAGGAAAAAAAAGCGACAAGGGAACATTAAACTGAAATGGATTCAGGAAAAAAAAGAACAAACAACAATGAAAGACAGTTATTTAAAGGACTGGGAAGATGATAAGAAATAATTACAAGAATTGCAAAAAAAACTCCACATACATACATGTGTACGTATGGGTGTGTAATTTTCTTTTGCATGCTATAAAAGTTTCCACTTGATTTCTGTATTTCCGTTGGAAAAGTAATTCCATTACTAAATGATAGATGGAATGATTCACTTGTAATTATTCAAAGTCATGTCTTATGGTCTTATCATCAGCTGGGAATTATTATTTTCTATTGGAAAACCAGTGAGCGGAGCAGTATAGTCGGACGGGGCCGACCATACGATACCCTACACAACTACCACGAACTCTAATTTTCTGAAGATGTTTATTTCGAGTCTGAGTAATATTTCCTGATATTTGCCCCCTCTTGTCCGATTAGAGGTCAACAACACCTCTTCCTTACTTTTTTCGAATGTTCCGTACAGTCCTTCTAATTACTTGTCCAGATTACCTTCACGGTGGGTTGTGTTGTGATTTTCGGATTATACTCGACTCGAAAACACACAAAAAATTAAGTTTTCGGTCCATTTCATCCCAAAATTTTAATCTGATCATCACCGAAAATTGTAGGCGTTGTTCTCGACCATAACTGGAACTTCATGAAAAATTTTAAAGCCATCAGCACGATATTTCCCCCTCTAATGTGGTAATGGGTTACTAAATAATATCTGAATACGTAAGCAACTGTAAATATTTGACTGTAACTCCCACATCTGAGTAGATACATCACTATATTTGGTATCAATTTAAAGGCCAACCACTCCTCTTGGATATGCTATTAACTCCTCGGGTCTACATCCTCCAGGAGTAAATATATATGCCATAGAATACAAATTTTGTCATTTTTCACACAAAAGCCAGGGTCCATTTGACCCGCTAAATATTGACCGATCTTTATCAAAACATGCATGCTTATTCTCTAGCCCGATCCCCTTCTCCATGCAAAAATTCGCGGTGTTTGGGCCATAATTGCGGCCTCTGGAGCGACCAGAAAAAGCGACAAAAATAATGTTTTTGGTCCATTTCATCCCCTAAATATTAACCGATCTTTTCCAAAAACAATAGGGGTCTTCATTGGCCAGAACCCATTCTACATGCAAAATTTCGTGAAGATTGGTCCATAACTGTGGCCTGTATCGTGTTTACAATTTATAATGGACAGACGGACGGACGGACACACATGTCTAGATCGACTCAGCTAGTCGAGATATGACGATCGGTATACTTAAAGGTGGGTCTAGGACCAATATTTCGCGGCGTTACAAACATTTGGGGCTGCACAAAGCTATAATACCCTGACAACATAGTTGTGTAGGGTATAAAAAGGAAATTATTCAGAGTCTAAAAAAATGATATTTTGTATAGAAGGAAATTCTAGGAATTATTTATCATGTTCAAAAATGTCCACCATCTTATACTGAATTTAGAAGATCTATAGATGTTCCGAACGGTAATAACATTTTTAAATAATCCTAACGAATGAAGTTCTTTAAGGTTCTGCAATCAAGGCAGAGACATTTTTATATGAGTTGAATATCAAATGAATTGAAACCACACTGTCATCTTTAGGTAGGCAGAAAACATTTCTTGCTAACAAATATTAAAACGTGGAATACCCTCTAAACAAATGCACAGTATTTCAAGTCATTTCAAGGCGTGGAACCTTCGGAGGCGTAGATTATTTCAAGAAAAACATTTTAGGGACCAACACAGGCGACGATTTTTAAAGAATATTTCGTCAAGGCCTCTGGAAGCTTTGATATGTTAAGAATATATTTTCAATGCCACTCAATGCGTCCTCCAATATACTTTATATGGAATAAATATTATTTAAATTTTAAAAAATATACCCTGAAGAAATATTCTTTAAAAAATTCACACCTGTTTTGGTCCCTATAAAAATATATTCCTTAAACAATCCACGTCTGTTCCTAAAAAAATATTCTTTAAAAATCTTCGCCTAGTTTGATCCCTGAAAAAATATTCATTAAAAAAGCCAAGCCTGTTTTGGACGCTGAAAAAATTATTTTTTAAGGAGTCTAGGCATTTGAAGGTCACTGAAGAAATATTTAAAAAATCAACGCCTGTCTTGGAATATTTTTAAGGAGTCTAGGCATCTGAAGGTCCCTGAAAAAAAGACCTATTTAACAAATCTACGCTCCTAAAGGTCCTTAAAAAATATTTTTACAAAATCCAAGCTTGTTTTGGCCCCTGAAAAAAATACTCTTCAACAAATTCAGGCCTGCGTTAGTTCCGGAAAAATTTTTCTTTAAAAAATTCACGCCTTGTTTGGTCTTGAAAAAAATATTCTTTAAAAAAAATCAACGCCTTGTTTGATCTTGAAAAAATATTCTTTAACAGATTCAGGCCTGTGTTGGTTTCTGAAAAAATGTTTTTAAAAAATCCACGCCTCTAAAGGTCTTTGAAAAAATATTTTTTTTTTAAATCCACGCTTCTAAAGGTCTTTGAAAAAATATTTTTTATTTAAATCCACGCCTGTGTTGGGCTCTGAAAAAATATTTTTTTTAAATCCACGCCTGTGTTGAGCTCTGAAAAAATATTTTTTTTTAAATCCACGCCTGTGTTGGGCTCTGAAAAAATATTTTTTTTAAATCCACGCCTGTGTTGGGCTCTGAAAAAATATTTTTTTTAAATCCACGCCTGTGTTGTGCTCTGAAAAATATTCTTTAAAAAATCCACGCCTGTGTTGGGCTCTGAAAAATATTTTTTAAAAAATCTACGCCTGTGTTGGCACCTAAAAAAATATTCTTTAAAAAATCCATGCCTGTGTTGGGCTCTGAAAAATATTCTTTAAAAAATCCACGCCTGTGTTGGTCCCTGAAAAAAATATTCTTTAAAAAATCGACGCCTGTGTTGGTCCCTGAAAAAAATTTTCTTTAAAAAATCTACGCCTTGTTCGGTCTTGAAAAAAATTCTTAAAAAAATTCACGCCTCTGAAGGTCCATGAAAAATATTCTTAAAAAAATTCACGCCCAGTTTGGTCCCTGAAAAAATATTCTTAACAAATTCAAGCCTGTGTTGGTTCCTGGAAAAAATATTCTTTAAAAAAATACACGCACAGTTTGGTCCTGAAAAAATATTCTTTAGAATATCCATGTCTGTGTTGGTCCCTGAAAAAAAATTATTAAAACCAGTGAGCGGAGCAGTATAGCCCGACCGGGCCGACCATATGATACCCTACTCAACTACCACGAAACTCTAACTGCGGATTTTTATTCCGAGCCTGGACTATATTTCGTGATATACAACACCTCTTCCTTACACTGACACATTTTACGAATATTACTAATATTCAGTACAGTCCTTCTAATTACTTGTCCAAATTCCCTTCATCGTGGGTTATGTTGTGATTTTCGGTTTATAATTGTGGCCTATAGTTCGACTCGAATAAAACCAATGAGCGGAGCAGTATAGTCGGACGGGGCCGACCATATGATACCCTGCACAACTTCCACGAAAATCTAACTTTCTGTGCTTCTATATTCAGAGCTTGGGTAATATTTAGCGATATTTGCGCCCTTTTGGCCGACTAGATGTCAACAGCCGCTCTTCCTTACACTGACATATTTTTCGAATATTACTATTCATATTCAGTACAGCCCTTCTAATTGTTTGTCCAGATTCCCTACACCGTGGCTTATTATTGGCATCAACTCGATAAAAACACAACAAATTAAATTTTCGGTCCACTTCATTCCAATATTATTATCTGATCATCACCGAAAAAAATAAGCGGCGTTGTCCTTGACAATTACTGGAACCTCATGCAAAATTTCAAAACGATCAGCGCTATATTTCCGCCCTCTGGTGTTGTAATGGGTTACTAAATAATATCTGAATACGTAGACACCTATAAATATTTAAGTGTAACTCCCACATCCGAGTACATACGACAATATAATTGGTATCACTTTAAAGGTCAACCATCCTCTTGGTTATACTATCAACTTCACGGGTCTATGTCCTTCATGGGTAAATATATACGCTATAGAATACAATTTTTTTCAACAAAAATCAGGGTCCATTTGATCCACTAAATATTGACCGATCTTTATCAAAACAGGCATTCTTTGGCCCCATCCCCTTCTCCATGTAAAATTTCACGATGTTTGGGCTATAATTGCGGCCTCTGGAGCGACCAGAAAACCCGACAAAAATTTAGTATTTTGTCCATTTCATCCCATAAATATTAACCGATTTTTGCGAAAAACAATAGGGTCTTCATTGGGCAGAACCCATCTTACATGCAAAATTTCGTGAAGATTGATCCATAACTGTGGCCTGTATCGTGTTTACAAATTATAATGAACAGACGGACGGACACACATGTCTTGATTGACTCAGCAAGTCGAGACATGACGATCGGTATACTTAAAGGTGGGTCTAGGACCAATATTTCGCGGCGTTACAAATTCTTGGGGCTGCACATAGCTATAATACCCTGACAACATAGTTGTGTAGGGTATAAAAAATGCACGCCTGTGTTGTTCTCTAAAAAAAACAGAATGACTCTACAAACGTAAATTTTGTAATAATATATATGTATATATATTTTTTTTTTAAGCTACTGATTTTTTTTTTTTTTTTGAATGTCTTTTGAGAGGCCTACTATAAGCGTGCATTTTTAATGATAAATATTTTTCAGATCCTATATTAAGTCTTAAACACTGTGCTACATTTTTACCAATTTGTTTATTGTTTTTTTTTTTTTTTTTTTTTTTTTTTTGCATTACAAATAAATGTAGTCATTGTTGTTGATTTCACTATTCGTGTGTGTGTGTGTTATTTTTTTTCTATTCCATGTCATATTTTTATTAAAAATATTTTTTTTTTGTTTTGGTAACCAAGGAAAATTGTTTGATCAATAAAAGTGGAACACAAAACGCGAACCGAATAGTTTACACAACAAGGAACAACGAAACGGAACAGTTGCCTTTGAAATTCTATATCCGTTCGAAGTTACCAAAGAGCTTAGCTCTAAAAATAAATCTACAATCTAAAGAACTTAATTTTCAATGTGAAACACTATCGCTCTTTTTACGTTTTAAATAAATTTAGTAATAAAAAAATATGTAAAATAAAAAAATAGAAAAAAATGTTGACTTATCATTTCGAAATGTAATAATGCAGAAATAGAGGATTTTCAATCGACGTATAATTATGAAATAAATAATAATTTTGCAAAATCGCCATAATAAAATCCAAAACAAGAAAACACACACACAATTTGTAATAATAAAATATTCATTATCATAGTCTTTGTTAGTTAGAAAATACGTCAACCAAACGATCGCAACCGGGACTATCGGCAAATGGTTTGCGAAGAAAAATTAAATGACGAAAGCAAGAAATTGAAATCCGCGAGTCCATGACTGTCGTTATGATTAAACAGAAAAATAAATAAATACCAATTGTGTTTTATTTTAATAATAAAAAAACTTAAATAAACTTCGCAATCATTTGCTAAACGACCGTTTTTTTCTAACTCCCGACGCTCGTGTAATCCGAACATAATCTCATTATCGGTTATCTGAAAAAAAAGAAAGGCGTTAAATGTTGAAACTAATTAAAATAATTATTGTAATCTTATAAATAAATAAATAAATTGTTCAATAAACAATTAATAGGAAGAAATTATTTAATAAAAACGCAATTCATTGTTGCTGATGTTGTTGTTGTTGCAGTTGTGGCTAAGTGTAAACAATTGTAAATGAAGGGACGCAGTGGAAACATGTTTTGCGAAAGCAGCACCCATTTACGATACACAGTTGGTAATAAACATAATGGCAATTGGATATACATTTTTTTAAATGCCGGAATACAGGTTTTGAAAATACATAGAAAAACATATTTTTTTCAAGACCAACACAGGCGTGGATTTTTTAAAGAATATTTTTTAGGGACCAACACAGGCGTTGATTTTTAAAAGATTTTTTTAGGGATCTACACAGGCGTAGATTTTTCAAAGAATATTTCTTAAGGGATCAACACAGATCTGGATTTTTTAAAAAATATTTCTTAAGGGACCAACACAGGCGATGATTTTTTAAAGGATATTTTTGGGGAAAATTTTTCCTTGACTAAAAGAGGCGTGGATTTTTTAAAGAATATTTTTCATCGACTATTCAGGACGTGGATTTTTTTAAAGAATATTTTTTAGCGAATATTCTTGGCGTGAATTTTTTAAAAAAATATTTTTTATCGACTATTCAAGACGTTGATTTTTTAAAGAATATTTTTTAGCGACTATTCTTGGCGTGGATTTTTCAAAAGAATTTTTTTCAGCGACTATTTTAGGCGTGGATTTTTTAAAGAATAATTTTTCAAAGACCAATACAGACGTGGATTTTTTAAAGAATATTTTTTCAGGGACTATTCAAGGCGTGGATTTTTTAAAGAATATTTTTTCAGGGACTATTCAAGGCGTGGATTTTTTAAAGAATATTTTTTTCAGGGACTATTCAAGGCGTGGATTTTTTAAAGAATATTTTTTCAGGGACTAGTCAAGGCGTGGATTTTTTAAAGAATATCTTTTCAGGGACTATTCAAGGCGTGGATTTTTTAAAGAATATTTTTTCAAGAAGCATCATCGGCGTGGATTTTTTAAAAGAATATTTTTTTAAGAAGCATCATCGGCGTGGATTTTTTAAAAGAATATTTTTCAGCGACTATTCTAGGCGTGGATTTTTTAAGGAATATTTTTCAGGGACCAATACTGGTATAGATTATTTAAAGAATATTTTTTCAAGGTCCAACACTGGCGTGGATTTTTTAAAGAATAATTTTTCTGGGACCAACACAGGCGTGGATTTTTTGAAGAATAATTTTCAAAGACCAACACAGGCGTGGATTTTTTGAAGAATAATTTTCAAAGACCAACACAGGCGTGGATTTTTCAAAGAATAATTTTTCAAAAACCAACACATTCGTGGATTTTTTGAAGAATAATTTTTCAAAAACCGACACATTCGTGGATTTTTTGAAGAATAATTTTTCAAAGACCAACACAGGAGTGGATTTTTAGAAGAATATTTTTTAAGGTCATTCATAGGCGTGGATTTTTTAAAGAATATTTTTTCAAAGACCAACACAGACGTGGATTTCATAAAGAATATTTTTACAGAGACCAACACAGGCGTGGATTTCTGAAAGAATATTTTTTCAAAGACCAACACAGACGTGGATTTCATAAAGAATATTTTTACAGAGACCAACACATTTTTTTAAAAACAGTAATTGTATGGACCGGTTTAGGCCTCAGGGGCTATTTGTGACCTGGATTGTTTAAAACTAAAGTTTTTTATAGACCGGCTTAGGATTTCTTTTAGAATATTTTTCAGGGACTAATCAGGTGTGGATTTTTGTTAAGAATTTTTTTTTGAGATACCAAACAAGCGTGGATTTTTAGGAGTATTTTTTCAGGGACTAAACAGGCGTGGATTTCTGGGACCAAAACAGCCGTGGATTTTTTTAAAGAATATGTTTTTCAGGGACCAAAACAGCCGTGGATTTTTTAAAGAATATTTTTTTCAGGGACTAAGACAGCCGTGAATTTTTTAAAGAATATTTTTTCAAGTGTGGGTTTTTTAAAGTACATATTTTTTTAATATTTCTAAAGAATAATTGTTCAGGGAATTTTTTAAAGAATACTTTTTTAGGGATTTTTTAAAGAATATTTTCCTTCTTTCTTTAATTTGATTTCATGATGTTATTTATTTTTTAGCCTTTATATGTAGAAATCAAAATTGTCATGGAGACGACACAAAAATCATCCCACTCCCTAAATAAACAAAACTCTGCTGGAAAGTCCTCTTTCCCAAAACTTTGCTGTTGTCTTTTGCAAAAAAAAAAAAGAAAAATGTGAAGGAATAAATTAGTTAAATTAATGACTTTGTTTATTATCGTATTTTATGTTACTCCATTAGTTATACAAAAATATTTTGGAGCAGAATGTTAAGCAGCAGAGCAAAAAATAAATCGAAATTAGTTCGAAAAAAACAGTTCCTAGGTAGTACATATAGGCAAACTTTTTATGTCTCTAACCTGCAAGGATGTACAAATTTTTAACCGTGATAAAAAATTTTCCTTTATCGAAAATTGACAAAATAGTAAAAATTAATAGATCCTTGCAGCACGGGAACAGATTTTTTTTAACTATTTTGAGCTATTATTTCGATCTCCCAAAATCCAAACGCCAAGTTGAAGCAATCACTTTTTATTAAACGCCCAATTTACCACCACGACTCAAAAAAAGCAATGTTACACAAAATGAAACAAATAACTACAATAACAACAACGACTCTCTAATAATTAATTGTTGCTTATAAGCAGAAGAAGAAGAAGGCGAAGATATTAATCTAGAGCTGCGCATCATTTTAATGAGACATATCATTATTTGTTGTTGTTGTTTTTTTTTTGTGCAGATCAGATCATTATGTTATTCCATGTTACTCCACATTTTATTATTTAATTATTAGTGCAGTTTTGTTGTTGTTGCTGCTGTTATTGCCTGCATTTCATTTAGTTTTTGCTGCTGAACAACGTAGAAAAAATCTCAGTCATGAGTAAAGTGCATCAACCGCTTAGATATCGGTATGTGGTATTTAAAAAAAAAAAGATGAACGAAGAAAACAGTAGCAGTCAGTGAGCTACTACTGTCAATATATTGCAAAATGGGACAGTGGGAGAATTTGTTAATAATATATTTTATAGACATGGATATGGACTAAGATAATCAATGATAAATAGGCGTGGAGTTATAAAGAATATTTTTTCAGGGACCTAAATAGGCGTGGATTTATAAAGAATATTTGTTCAGGGACCTTAATAGGCGTGGATTTATAAAGAATATTTTTTTAGGGACCTTAATAGGCGTAGATTTATAAAGAATATTTTTTCAGGGACCTTAATAGGCGTGGATTTATAAAGAACATTTATTCAGAATATGCTTTAAAAAATCCACGCCTTGAGATGCTTTGAAAAAAATATTCTTTAAAAAATCCACGCCTTGAGATGCTTTGAAAAAAATAATCTTTAAAAAATCCACGCCTTGAGATGCTTTGAAAAAAATATTCTTTAAAAAATCAACGCCTTGAGATGCTTTGAAAAAAATATTCTTTAAAAAATTCATGCCTTGAGATGTTTTGAAAAAAATATTCTTTAAAAAATTCACGCCTTGAGATGTTTTGAAAAAAAAATATTCTTTAAAAAATTCACGTCTTGAGATGTTTTGAAAAAAATATTCTTTAAAAAATTCACGTCTTGAGATGTTTTGAAAAAAATATTCTTTAAAAAATTCACGCCTTGAGATGTTTTGAAAAAAATATTCTTTAAAAAATTCATGCCTTGTGTAGGTCCTTTAAAATATCCACGCCTTGTGTAGGTCCTTAAAAATATTCTTTAAAAAATTCATGCCTTGCAGGATCTAAAAAAATATTCTTTAAAAAATTCATGCCTTGCAGGATCTAAAAAAAATATTCTTTAAAAAATTCATGCCTTGAGATGTTTTGAAAAAAATATTCTTTAAAAAATCCACGCCTTGAGATGCTTTGGAAAAAATATTTTTTTAAAAAATTCACGCCTTAAGATGCTTTGAAAAAAATATTCTTTAAAAAATCCACGCCTTGAGATGCTTTGGAAAAAATATTCTTTAAAAAATCCACGCCTTGAGATGCTAAGAAAAAATATTCCTTAAAAATCCACGCCTTGAGATGCTTTGAAAAACTATTCTTGAAAAAATCCACGCCTTGAGATGCTAAGAAAAAATATTCCTTAAAAAATCCACGGAGGGGAGGGGCTTTGCAAAAATATTCTTGAGAGGCTTTGAAAAAATATTCTTGAAAGGCTTTGAAAAAATATTCTTGAAAGGCTTTGAAAAAATATTCTTTCAAAAAACCACGTCTTGTTTGGTTTTGAAAAAAATATTCTTTAAAAAATACAATACACGCCTTGGGAGGATTTGGAAAAACATTCTTTAAAAAATCCACGCCTTTGAATTTTTATACCCTTCACCACACTGTGGTACAGGGTATTATGTCTTTGTGCATATGTTTGTAACAGGCAAAAAAAGGATAGACCCATGGTTCCTTTTGAGAATATGCATAGAATCTCTTTCTAAGTCGATTTACGTATGTCCGTCTGTCCGTCCGTCCGTCCGTCTGTCCATGTTAATTGTAAACAAAGTACAGGTCGCATTTATTATTCGAATTGGATGAAATTTGGCACTGCTCATTCATTTTGAAATTTGGCACAGCTCATTCATTTTTCGTCCGATTTAAGGTAAATGGTGCACCAAAGTCCCTAAATAACTTTCGATTTGCACGAAATTTTGCACAGCCTAGAATGTGTGCCAGGTTTCGAGAAAATCGGCCCAGATTTAGATATAGCTCCCATATATAGTTTCGTCCGATTTAAGGTAAATAGTGCACTAAAGACCATATATATCTGTCGATTTGTACGAAATTTGGTATAACGTACTAAAGTTTCGTGAAAATCGGTCCAGATTTAGATATAGCTCCCATATATAGTTTCGTCCGATTTCATGTAAATGGTGCACCAAAGTCCCTATATATCTTTCGATTTGCACGAAATTTTTCATATCGTACTGAATTGAGCCTAGAATGATGTCTGCCAAGTTTCGTGAAAATCGGTCCAGATTTAGATGTGGCTCCCATATATAGTTTCGTCCGATTTCATATATATGGTGCACCAAAGTCCCTTTATATCTTTCGATTTGCACGAAATTTGGCATAACGTACTGAATAGAGCGAGTGATGTTTGTCAGAGTGATATTTGTCATGTTTCGTGAAAATCGGTCCAGATTTAGATATAGCTCCCATATATATTTTCGTTCGATTTAATGTAAATGGTACACCATAGTCCACATATATCTTTCGATTTTCACGAAATTTGGCATAACGTACTGAATTGAGCCGACAATGATGTCTGCCAAGTTTCGTAATAATCGGTCAAGATGGTGTACCAAAGTCCCTATATATCCTTCGATTTGCTCGAAATTTGGCATAGCGTACTGAATTTAGACCAGACTTATGTGTGCCAAGTTTCGTGAAAAACGATTGAGATTTAGATATAACTCCCTTATATTATAGATTGATTTCAAGTAATTGACGCACCAAAGATCCAATATATGGTTAATAGGAATAAAACGTACTGAAATAAGTATAACCTAACCTGTGACAAATTCCGTTGAAATCGGTTCATATCCGGATATAACTTCAATACATATTTTCGCCCGATTTTAAATAAATTGGACATCAAACTCCTCATGTTAGTCAGATTGACATCATATTTTGCATATCGTACAAAATTGAACATAGAATTACGTAGTTGCGTTTTGTAGAAGTACAGACATAGCCCAACGGATGACCTATTGATATTTGTTTGAAGTCGATTCACAGTTAGATAAATATCACATATTTTATTTCATCCAATTTCATGTTAATAGCCCTGTTTAATATACCCATATAGTCGGCCCCGTCCGACTTTACTGCTTTCCTTACTGTTTTTTTTTTTTTTTGGTAAAAAAATTAACTCTTTTTTTGCCTTGAATAAATATTTAAAAAAATCCACTCCTGTGTTAGACTCTAAATAATATTATTAAATAATATTCTTCAAAAAAATCGGCGTATTGTTTGGCCTTAAAAAAAATATTAAAAAAAAAATTCACGCCTATGGTGGTCCTCTAAAAAATTGTCTTCAAAAAATCCAAGCCTTATTAGGCTTGAAAAATGTTCTTTACTCGCTTTAAAGACTTTTTTAAATCCTCGCTTTAAAATACATTTTTAAAATCCTTTCAAAAAATATTCTTTAAAAAATCCACGACTGTGTTTATACCTAAAAAAATACTTTTAAAAAACCCTTGAAAAAATGTTCTTTAAACAATCCACGCTTTTAAGAAGATATATACACAAATATCTCCCACAGTGCCATAGCGTTCATTCATTCTTTGACGTTCATTCGCTTGATGTGTTTGTGCAATTTTTTTTTGAAGCAAATGTCTGAGTAATTGTTCAGATGGACTGAAGTTATTTTTCCGATTTAATTTTTCAACACCAACAGCAGCGGCAGCAACAACATCAACATCTCTATGATGGTAATAATGAACATCATAATTATTATCTTTCGCCAAAAAATCAACACTTTTCATAATTACTTACCTTCATGCCAATCCATTCCTTGGCATTAGATAATTTTTATTGCAACGAAAAATATACAACTCAATACCAATTTGAAAAACAGTGTAACAAATAACATCAGTATGAACGTATCAAAATGATTTCGTTATTATTTTTAATTAATTATAAAGAAAAAAGTGTAATTTTCAATGGATCATATTCTAATTCTAATAAAAATTATTAAAAAAAATACTTAAATAACATCTATTAATAAAAATAAAAGAGACCTTGTGTATGTGTGTGAGTTCCTCTATACAAGTTTTAAAGAAAGTGTTCAATAACCGGTGTCATCTGCTAATTCCACGTAAATTTAACCAACAACAAAAAAATGTAAATAATTTCAAATCGAATTCCAATAATTTATTGCTGCTGATAATTTTTTGAGATTCTAATCAACGATTTACTGTTTGTCTGAATGCCGGCATCTTCAGAACGTGTTTGTCAAATGATTACGATTCAAATACAAACGAGGTACACCGGTCGGTATCGGAACTAACGGAACCACCTGTCATGTACGCTGCTAAATAGGCATTTGTGTAAAGTGTGGAAAATTTTACAAGTAGTATAATTTTACAACTACTGAAAAATTATTAAAAAACTAAACAAATTCACAGTTCTTATGGATTATCATAAAACTTGTAATGGTAACTACTGAAAAATTCGAATTTATTAAAATGTATTTATTATTATTAATTTGAACAAGTGCATCACAAAAGAATTGTAATTTTGGAATTTGCAATACTTTTCGAATATTGTTATAACTGCAAGGAACGTAGAAAAGTCGGACGGAGCCGGCTATGTGATACCCTTCACCCCTTTGAGTGTGTAGCATTTTTGAAATCGGATGAAATTAAATATTTAAACTGTATCTATCTTTCAATTAATCCGTATAGATGTCATAAGGCTACTTATTAAAAATGTCATTACAATTGTTCAGACAGGTAGAATGTATATATGATCCATATCTAAATCCGAACAGCCAAACTTAACATACCGTATTTCATCCGTCCGTCCGTCCATGTATTTTTGTGAACAAAGTACAGGTCGCATTTATGATCCGATTTGGATGAAATTTGGCACAGTTCACTTATTTGGCCCAAGGACGAACAGTATTGAAATTGGGAAAAATCGGTCGAGATTTAGATATAGCTCCCATATATAGTTTCGTCCGATTTAAGGTAAATGGTCCACCAAAGTCCCTATATATCGTACGATTTGCACGAAATTTGGCATAACGTACTGAATTGAGCTTAGAGTGATGTCTGCCAAGTTTCGTGAAAATCGGTCCAGATTTAGATATAGCTCCCATATATATTTTCGTCCGATTTTATGTAAATGGTCCACCAAAGTCCCTAAATATCTTTCGATTTGCACGAAATTTGGCATAACGTACTGAATTGAGCTTAGAGTGATGTCTGCCAAGTTTCGTGAAAATCGGTCCAGATTTAGATATAGCTCCCATATATAGTTTCGTCCGATTTTATTTAAATGGTGCACCAAAGTCCCTATATATCTTTCGATTTGCCCGAAACTTGACATAACGTACTGAATTGAGCCTAGAGTGATGACTACTAAATTTCGTGAAAATCGGTCCAGATTTAGATATAGCTCACATATATCTTTTCGTCCGATTTTATGTAAATGGTGCACCAAAGTCCCTAAATATCTTTCGATTTGCACGAAATTTGGCATAACGTACTGAATTGAGCTTAGAGTGATGTCTGCAAAGTTTCGTGAAAATCGGTCCAGATTTAGATATAGCTCCCATATATATTTTCGTCCGATTTTCACATTTCGATAAATATCACATATTTTAGTTCATCCAATTTCATGTTAATTGTTCTGTTTAATATACCCATAGTGGTGAAGGGTATAATATAGTCGGCCCCGTCCGACTTTACTACTTTCCTTACTGGTTTATCTAATGATTTGCAACATACGCCCCGTCGGATAATAGGTAACGCTGTTACATGTATTCAAAGCACTCCCCAGTAGGAATCCTTCACGCCAGACAGTGGTGAATGCTGATGTGTGTGGTTATTTTAAAAACTATTTTTACAGTTTTTTTTCAGAACCCATGAATAAGTCAACTAATTTGTAAAATATAATATGTATGACATGTGTGTTCTTCCGTCTCTTTGTCCTTTTCTCCATTATAATTTGTAAGTACGCTACAGGCCACAGTTATTGACCAATCGCGACAAAATTTTTCTGTAGGACAGGACCTGGACTAACAATACCCATATTGTTTTTAATAATGATAGATAATAATTTGGTGGATTAAACTGACCAAAAACTTTATTTTCAGGTCTTTATAGACCGAAAAACCGTAAATTTTACGCAGAGAAAGTGGTCTGACCATAGGCATAACTGTTTTTATGAAGATCGGTCAACATTTTGCGGGTCAAATAAACCCAGGTTTTTATATATATATATATATATATATATTTACTCCTGTAGAACATAGACCCGAAAAGTTGATAGCACCCAAAAAGGAGTGGTTAACCTTTAAACTGATGACAATATTATTCTATCTACTCGGATGTGGGAGTTTTACTTAAGTTTAGTATCACCATTAACACATTAGAGACCATAATTTTTTGAGCTGATGGCTATGGGATTTAACATGAGGTTATTTAGCGGGTCAAATGAACCAAAACTTTTTTGTTTTTGTAAAATAAATTTAACCCTATTAAATAATTTTTTACTTCGGGAAAAATCCGCTGAGGAGCTCTAATCGGTCAAAAGATTGCAAATATCGCAGCCCCGATATTTATTAGATCCGCTTAAATCAGTGGGAGTTGTATAGAGTATAAAATGGTCGGCCCCGTTCGACTTTACTGTTCAGCTCACCGGTTTTTAATTAAGTTTTTTAATTGAAAAGTAACCAAAAATATGGTTTTCAAGAATTGACCCCATATTTTTCTAGATCCATATATAAGGTGTGGATTTTTGAAAATAAAATTGTTATAATATTTTTATTACTATTGTTGTTTTTAATATTTATGTGTTATAAATATTTATTTATTGATCAAACAATACATCAAAATATTGCTTTATGAAAGATTTAATAATAATAATGAAATATTTGGCCCGGCAATTCATCCATCACAATCGAATCGTTCATTGTTCGCCATTCTTATCATTCCGGCAAATTTGAGAGCAGTCAGTGTAGGAATGCCAGAAGAAGAAGAAGAATGGCAAAGAAACATTGTCATGATATTGGTATCGGTCGTTCGTTGAAATTGTGGAAAAATTACATTTCCTACACGCCCTCTGTTTTCAGATTTTTTTTTTTTTATTTTGTGACGACAAGTCGCAAACACAGTTCAATATCAGACAAAGCGACAGTGGCAGCCAATGGAATGGGAGCTATAAAAAAATTATGGCATTATTTGAAAAATAAAATCATGAATTGAAAATTAAACAATATATTTCATAGATGTGGAAATAGGTCAGTAAGTCGATAATGTGAAGAGTTGATTTTTATTAGAAATCCCTTAAGATTTAAGGTTCGAAAATCCCCAAATCTGTTTCGAATTCCAAATTCCAAGGAGCAGTGACCTTCAATCTGCATGTGGCGAAAAAAAGTGTGGCACATTTCAATATTTCGGAAAGATAATGTTTTTATAAAATTTTTGTTATTGTTTTTTTTTATTATTTTTGCAATTTTTCAAAATTGTTGTTATCATCCAATGAACAAATTTCGTTGTGTATGTGTGTGAACACTCACTAACTTATTTCAAGCATTTTCTTCCGGATTTTTTTGGGAGTTAGGAAAAAAATTATTTTGTTGTAGTTATTTTTTGGTTGTAATTAAAAAACGCACATTCCGATTTGTTTTATTTTCCTACTTTTGTACAACTCCCAAAGTTGTTGCCACAAAAAGGTATTAACAGTTTATTCGTGAACACCTCAAAAACATGATGTTGTAGTGTTGTGTTCCAGTGCTCCAAATAATAACAAATAAATAATCAATATCAATATATAATATGAATTGTTGTTGTTTATTTGAATCATTTACAATTCGAAATATAATTCGTTTGGCATGTCGTTATGTGAAAGTGGAACATGGAACAGAAAATAAAATAAAAAGTGGGTAAAAGTGCGAAATCAGGACAAAGGACCTATCAAGGCGAGGATTTTTGTAAAGAATATTTTTTACGGGGCCAACGAGGCGTGGATTTTTAAAAGAATATATTTTCAGGGGCCACCAAGGCGAGAATTATTTTAAGAATATGTTTTCATGGGCCAACAAGGCGTTGATTTTTAAAGAATACTTTTTCATGGCTCCTCAAAGAAGTGGATTTTTTGAAGAATATTTTTTCAATGCCTCACAGGAAGTGGATTTTTTGAAGAATACTTCTTCAATGCCTCACAAGAAGTGGATTTTTTGAAGAATATTTTTTCAGTGCCTCACAAGAAGTGGATTTTTTCAAGAATATTTCTTCAATGCCTCACAAAAAAGTGGATTTTTTGAAGAATATTTTTTTAATGCCTCGCAAGAAATGGATTTTTTGAAGAATATTTTTTCAATGCCTTACAAGAAGTGGATTTTTTTAAGAATATTTTGTCAATGCCTCACAAGAAGTGGATTTTTTGAAGAATATTTTTTCAATGCCTCACAAGAAGTGGATTTTTTGAAGAATATTTTTTCAATGCCTATCAAGGCGTGGATTTTTTGAAGAATATTTTTTCAATGCCTCACAAGAAGTGGATTTTTTGAAGAATATTTTTTCAATGCCTCACAAGAAGTGGATTTTTTGAAGAATGTGTTTGTCTCTGAAAAAAATATTCGTTAAAAATCCAATCCTGTGTTGGTGACTGCAAAAAAAAATTCTATAAAAAATCCACGCCTTATTTTGGCCTTGGAAAAAATATTCTTTCAAAATTCCACGCCTTGTTTTGGCCTTGAAAAAAAATCCTTAAAAAATGTCACGCCTTGTTTGGACCTTGAAAAAAATCCTTAAAAAATTCCAAGCCTTGTTTGGGCCTTGAAAAAAAATCCTTAAAAAATTTTACGCCTTGTTTGGGCCTTGAAAAAAAATCCTTAAACATTTCACGCCTTGTTTGGGCCTTGAAAAAAATCCTTAAAAAATCCACGTCTTGTCGTGGCCTTGGAAAAAATATTCTTTAAAAAATCCACCCCTTGTTTTGGCCTTGGAAAAAATATTCTTTAAAAAATCCACGCCTTGTTTTGGCCTTGGAAAAAATATTCTTTAAAAAATCCACCCCTTGTTTTGTCCTTGGAAAAAATATTCCTTAAAAAATCCACGCCTTGTTTAGGCTTGGGAAAAAATATTCTTTAAAAAATCCACGCCTTGTGTGGCCTTGGAAAAAATATTCTTTAAAAAATCCACGCCTTGTTTTGGCCTTGGAAAATATATTCTTTAAAAAATCCAAGCCTTGTTATGGCCTTGGAAAAAATATTCTTTAAAAAATCCACGCCTTGTTATGGCCTTGGAAAAAATATTCTTTAAAAAATCCACGCCTTGTTTGGCTTTGGAAAAAATATTCTTTTAAAATTCCACGCCTTGTTGTGGCCTTGGAAAAAATATTCTTTAAAAAATCCACGCCTTGTTGTGGCCTTGGAAATAATATTCTTTAAAAAATCCACGCCTTGTTGTGGCCTTGGAAAAAATATTCTTTAAAAAATCCACGCCTTGTGTGGCCTTGGAAAAAATATTCTTTAAAAAATCCACGCCTTGTTTTGGCCTTGGAAATAATATTCTTTAAAAATGCCACGCCTTGTTTTGGCCTTGGAAAAACATTCTTTAAAAAATCCAGGCCTTGTTTTGGCCTTGGAAAAAATATTCTTTAAAAAATCCACGCCTTGTTGTGGCCTTGGAAAAAATATTCTTTAAAAAATCCACGCCTTGTTGTGGCCTTGAAAAAAATATTCTTTAAAAAATCCACGCCTTGTTGTGGCCTTGGAAAAAATATTCTTTAAAAATCCACGCCTTGTTTTGGCATTGAAAAAAATATTCTTTAAAAAATCCACGCCTATAAATCCATCCCCAGGGTCTTCTTTTTAAAATTTATTTTCATCTTCAACATCCCTTCCGATAATTTTTATTAATTTTTTTCCATTTCCTACTTCCTTATAATTACAGATCGAGCGGATTATGTGGGCGGCATCGATAATGAAGCCATATTTTTTGAAGATTTACATGTAACATCGAATAGCCTTGGACGCATTGGCGGCAATGGAGGAGAGCGGCAAAACTTGAGCCATTCCTCCCAGCTGAATGGTTGCGGCAGCGGTGGTGGTGTGGCCAATACATCGAACCTGCTGTGTAGTGCCAAAACTGAAACACCTGTTACATCACCCACATCGTTGGCCTCAATTGGTTCGGATTTAATTCTACCACCCATACCCACAGTTTCGGCTCGAGTGGGTCTATCGTCGACACCACACATTGGAATACATGGCAATTCCAATTCGAATAATAGCACCAGAAATCTCACACATACCCAGCTGCCGGAGAGTCCACCTGACTCGGGATCGGAGCCACCATATAGCCCGCTTCAAGATGTAACGGGGTTAACAGCCGGTATGTCGACCAGAGATCTTTTCAATTCCAATAGTAATGGAACAAATGTCACCACAATGGTGTCTGGTGTCCATTCGCAGCAGCATCAGCCACAACAACAACAACAACATCATCTTCAGTCTCAAAATCAAACACATGATACAAATCATCCGCATCACTATGTCCATATTATGGATAATCATCAAATGAATTTAAATGGACTGACAACAATGGGCCCAACACAAGACTCGTCGATGACGGAGGTGAGAGTGAAACATGAGGCGGGACTTATTATAAATCCGAATAGTTTACAACAAACACTTAATAGTCATCACCACCAGCAGCAGCAACAACAACAGCAGCAGCACCACCACCATCAATCACCAGATACTCACATTGAGATGAATGGCGCCCAAGGTGGGGCAGCGCAGCAACTTCTTTACTCTCATGCCAATAGTAATACCACCCACACCCTTAGTCCAAATAACAGCCACACCAGCAACAACAACATCGGTCATTCCAATCACCTAATGTACGACAGTCTGAGCCATGGCCTTCCTAATCCCCCACCACCGCCACCACCTTCCTATCAACTGAGCTTGTCACAAATGGTGGACCCCAATGATCTGACACAAGGTATGCTTACCGCCATTGGCGATCTGCCACATGTCCAGGTGGTGGGCACTGTAACCGGTAGCATTCCATCCACTCCCCAACTAAGCCGCTCCAGTGCTCCCTCAACACCCAATCATCAATCCTCCTCTCGTAAACGAAAGATGCCCACCCAAATCGATGGTGTTGACTTTCCCTGCGTTAAACCCGATCCAGGTCTAATGTTAAGTCCCTCGCGTAGTTCTGTGTGTGCCACACCACTGCCGGGAGAAGTACCAAAACGTAGCGCCACCTCACCACTTAATATACAACTGAACACCACGCACGATATAACAGATACACCGGCCCACTCCACCGCCTCTCTATCTCCGGCCTTGTCTAGCGTCAATATGGATGGTAGTGTTAAGGCGGCGGATGGTTCCACCTCTGATGCCCTCAGTCCGTGTATACGTTTCACGCCATTTCAACCACAAAATTGGCATGAGTTGTGCGATCAAAATCTACAAGAGATCTCGGTGGTATATTACCGGGTCGATGCCGATAAAGGTTTCAACTTTTCCGTATCCGATGATGCCTTTGTGTGTCAGAAAAAGAATCATTTCCAGATAACTTGCCATGCTCGCCTACAAAGTGAGGCGAAATTTGTTAAAACGCCATCGGGTCTAGAGAAAATCAAATCATTTCATTTACATTTCTACGGGGTGAAGCTGGAGGCCCCGAATCAGACGATACGCATCGAACAGAGTCAATCGGACCGCTCGAAGAAACCATTCTATCCAGTACCGTAAGTACATTAAATTTTGTTATTCCGGAGACTTGAAAAACATTCTTTAAAAAATCCACGCCTTGTGGAGACTTAAAAAAAATATTCTTTAAAAATTCCAAGCCTTGTGGAGACTTGAAAAAATATTCTTTAAAAAGAAAGAATTATTTTAAAAAATCCACGCCTTGTTTGGCCTTGGAAAGAATTATTTTAAAAAATCCACGCCTTGTTTGGCCTTGGAAAGAATTATTTTAAAAAATCCACGCCTTGTTTGGCCTTGGAAAGAATTATTTTAAAAAATCCACGCCTTGTTTGGCCTTGGAAAGAATTATTTTAAAAAATCCACGCCTTGTTTGGCCTTGGAAAGAATTATTTTAAAAAATCCACGCCTTGTTTGGCCTTGGAAAGAATTATTTTAAAAAATCCACGCCTTGTTTGGCCTTGGAAAGAATTATTTTAAAAAATCCACGCCTTGTTTGGCCTTGGAAAGAATTATTTTAAAAAATCCACGCCTTGAGAGGACTTGAACAAAATGCATTCTTATTTCTAATTCCTCCCATGTTTCTTTCCCCTTTCAGTATCGATCTCCAGAGTCACATAGTGAGCAAGGTGACTGTGGGCCGTTTACATTTCTCGGAGACGACAAATAATAATATGCGCAAAAAAGGACGTCCGAATCCGGAACAACGCTATTTCCAGCTAGTTGTTGGACTCCATGTCCACACAGCGTCCGGCGACTTTCCCGTGATAGCACAGGGAAGTGATAAAATTATTGTACGGGCCTCAAATCCGGGACAATTTGAATCCGATGTTGATCTCTGTTGGCAGCGAGGTCTAACTCAAGATTCCATTTTCCATGCCGGCCGAGTGGGTATCAACACAGATCGTCCCGATGAAAGTCTCGTTGTACATGGTAATCTGAAAATATCCGGTCACATTGTCCAACCCAGTGATAGTCGTGCTAAACAGGAAATCGGTGAATTGGATACATCGGTACAATTGCGGAATTTACAAAAGATACGAATTGTACGCTATCGTCTCGAACCACAATTTGCTCTGCATTCGGGCCTGAAATCGCATAAGGATGAGGAGGATATTGTCGATACGGGAGTTATTGCACAGGAGGTGCGTGAAGTTATACCAGATGCTGTACAAGAGGCTGGCAGTGTTGTCCTGCCAAATGGCAATGTTATTGAAAATTTCCTATTGGTCAACAAGGATCGTATACTTATGGAGAATATTGGAGCTGTCAAGGAGCTGTGTAAGGTAACGGGTACCTTGGAGACGCGCATAGAGAACTTGGAAAGGGTCAATCATCGTCTGCAGCGGGCCAAGGAAAACGAGCTGCAATTTATGCATTGCAAGACAATGGTGGGAGGTGGATCGGCGGGTCGCAGCTCCAGAGATGGCTATGAAATCTGTTCGAATCGCACATTGCAGATTATTATATTTCTGTTAGTTATAGTTATGGCGGCGTGGTGAGTATTGGATCGGGACATAAAATATCGATTTTTTCTAATTTTTTTCTTCTCTTCCAGTTTGGCCGCCGTTTCCACCTTATACTTCGTAGAGCACAATAAGAAACAACACAATTTAAGTGAATTAGATAGAATACAATTGCTAAGCAATGGTCACTTCTATGGCCATGGCGGTGGGTCTCTGACGGAGCAGGAACATGATTTCATACGACAGCATAGTCTGAAATATAATCGCACCCATAGTCTGTGGCCGGCATTACCCAATCTCTCATCGGTGGCAGGATATTCCAGATCTCTTAGCCAAAATGGTACAATGCCATATCGAGGAATAGGTGGTACTGGTGGTGGTGGTGGGGGTGATGCAGGAGAAGCTGCTATAGGTGAAAGTGAACTAATTTATGAAGATATGCTCCTACCACCCTCATCATCTTCCTCTTCGTCATCATCTCAAACCGGCACCGCTGCAACAGATGGAATTACAGTGGTTATGGATAAACCATATATGGGTCAATCGGAGCTACTGCCCACCACCTATCAAGAGCAATCACGAAGTACCACTGGTCCCGTGCTGAGAACCAATAAAACCATAATTAGCAAGCACAAACACAAATGGCCCCAACCACAAATGGTACTGAGGGTAATGCAAGCGGCCACCCATCGTAATGCCTTACCATCGGCGAAGAGTCTGAATGGTGTACCAACAAATGATGACAACTCCAACTCGGGTTCTCACAACACCAGTGAAAGTTCCACAGAGAAAATAGCCAATGACAATTTTGTACAACAGGACTTCGAAAATAATTCCATTGACATTGATTCCCAACAGTCACCGAATCGTCATAAATCTCCATCAAACTCTAGTAAAAAGCGAACCTCCGCCACGGCTACAAATGAAAGTGAAATAGAAAAACTCCACATCGAAAATTCCGTGGGAGCATCAACCGATAGAAGTATAAATGAAGCACCTCACATTTCCTCCCCGACACAATCGAATCTCTTACGGCACACCAATGCCCGGGGTGGAGATTTAATAATCTATAAAACTGTACCACCACCCACCTCGACCACAACAACAACAACCACCAGTTCGATACAATCTCACACGCATTCGAATAAAGTCAATACTGATGCACCGCATACCAACTATTCCCTGGAAACTCAACCCATATCAAATAAAAGTCGTAATTATGTTGAACGTAACCCGGAAAATTCCGACAACGATTTACAAAGTCTGACAAGTAATAATAATGAATCGATTTTTAATCCTGGTGATCCTGTTGATTATGATTTGGGTTTGGAGAATCGCCAGTCTCTGTTGGGTCGTCGTTCTACTGCCGTCGTGGGGCAACAAGGTCAACAGGCTTTGGTAAATCCCATTCAGAATGTATGGGTCCAAAGTGAAACTTCGTATGTGGAGATTTTCGGCGAACCTGAACAGTGTAACAACAAGGTTAAAAGGGATGATATTTCCAATTGTCAGGTGAGTGAAGAATGAGAACACTTAGGCTAGGTTAACGGATGTACGGCTGCCATTTGCAGCCGGTCACTCAGAGACATTTGTCCATTTTGCTCATCCTGGATATCTGAAAAGAAAGGAGTAAAGGCAAGTGGAAAAAAGAGGGATAGAGGAAGTTTAAAGAGTGTAGAAATTTGGTTATTTTAGCCAAGTCAGAATCTTAACCAAGCTTGGATCTTTTAGATCTATTTCGGAGAAGCCTTGCTTATCAATTTCATGTTTGCCAAACTGTCTGCGTCTTCTGCTACTTAGCGATGGACACCTGCAGAGTATATGTTCAATTGTTTCTAGCAGATTCTCGAACAGACGGCAATAATCCACTCCGTTAATATCCCATTAAGAGATCTAATCCTGCAGTGACTTGTTATAGTCCCCAAAATGATTTTTATCATACTGCATTTAGGTTCTGTTTACCATCTATTACCGACTACCTCGCTGTAACTCATACGGATTTTGCCAATGAAATAACCAATAGGAGGTTGTACAGATTCCGAAATCGACAGATTCGACGACTGCGAACCCCCACGAACAAGCTAATCGCCTATATCATTCCATTCTATGTTAAAATGTCCTGAAACCCAACATAATTTAACTATCCGTCGTATATCATGAAGAGCACATTTACAGCCACGAACCGCTTTTGAGTTTATAGTGCACAACTTGAGCGCCATATGATCCGCCTGACTATCGACATATATAGAAACTGGACCTATAAATATAGACAGACGGTCACTTGCTCAGAATTTCCTACTAGGAAACTCTAATGTCGTCCATAACTCTTACCTATAGAGTACTTCTATAGAGTTTAGTGCTATTAGACCTTTCTTTGTGCGTTCCTCAACATTCCTTATCCACGTTAATTTGTGGCCAATGACTGAACCATTTTATTTTGTTTTTAAGGAAAGGGTTGCAGTAACTCCACCCAAAGATGGAAAAAGGAAATTTGGAATCTTTCGTTTCCTAGTGAAGAGTACCATTTCTGTCTGCGTGGGGTTTACGCCATTACCATTGGCGTGGGCCCAGTTGGACAAAGTTAATAAGGTACCCTGCACGAATTCAGAAATAGTCGGCAGAAATTTCCCGCTTACCAGCTAGACTACATCATCGGCATAAGTTACAACCTTTACCGTGGTGGACTTTACACGTGATGCTGGAATTCTATTAATTAAAAAGTCATTCGCAATAACATTCAGATAGATCCTGGAGAAATTCCGAGTTAATTTAAGGATCCTCTTAATTGGAATTTCTTATCTGTTATTGAGTCCCGTCCGATATACCGGTTGCAGAAATTAACGGCTCTCCGATAAATCTTGTGTTCAGAGATCTCTTTGGCAATGACATGTTTGGGGGTTCCCGGTTCTGATGATTTATTCATCTTTACGATGGGAAGCTCATCAGCCCCCGTATCCACTTCGACGGCCAACTGCTTTAGGAGTCTCGAGACTTCACTACAAGGAGAACTCCCCTTGATTAAGAGGAGTCACCTGGATAGCTATCATGTTAGTCATGTTTGGATTTGATTGTCACACCACCAAAGGTCGGTTATTTCGCGAAATGTGTCATTCCCTAAGAATTGGTTTCGGAAGCTTGAAAAGGCTACGTACTGACATGTTCTAACGTTTCGCAATCAACAGACGCGAAGCCTTCGTCTTCTTGAGTGAAGGTTGTGGACCTTCTGATGAGCAAATGCGATTCACAGATTTGTCCTGCGGGCTAGTATTCGCACTTCCAGAAGACGATGGTTTCTTGCCAGACTTGGCCGTCTTTCTATTCCGACCAACCCCTTCACCTTTGTAAATTGGCATAAAATCGGGCTTTGAGACAGAGCCCTCCACACGTCGATCACTCTTATGGATGGCAGTTTGTGTCGGGGTGTGCTCAATAGCCTTTTCCATTGACTGTGGACTTGAGTTAGGCTTCGGATCAGAAGTCAGCTTCACAGCTTTGTCAGAGACAGTGGGCTCCGCCGACTCTACATCTTTGCTCGATTCAGAGAGATTTTTGATCGAACTGTTTGTGCAGGAAAGTTCTTTCAAACTTCCATACGAATTTCATCTCGCCCTTGATGAACCTCCCTCTTCGAAAGTAAATTCACATCTCGCCCCACGAATTTGCGGAGATACGATACGGTACGTTTACAGAGCTTCGCATTGGATGCTTCTCGAGCAGTTTCGACCTTTGAGTCTTTGTCCGTTGTTGGGGTCTCGATAGATTCCCCAAGCGGATTTTTTGAACACCTGTTTCTTTATCTGTTTCTGTTTATACCGCGCTTTCTGTTCTAGGCTAAGAACTTTCCGAAATGCCCTCGTAAGAGTTACAGTGGACATCATTCATTCAGAATCTGCACGAATTTTCTGTTAATCGAAATTGTCTTCCATTTTCCTTCATAAATTTAAAAAGTTTTATTACTTTTTGAGCACCGCTAACCTTTTTCTTTTTCTATTCCTCCCCTACAGTCTGTTTGTTTCGAGGAAAACAATCAACTTTTGGCACCGATACAACCAGCCCTTAGTCTTAAACAAACCGAATCGAAGAAATCCAAATCATTGCAACAACAAGACTTTGAAAATGAACGCAATCATGGTGATTCCGAAGACAATGATGCTGTTATCAACGAACCAGATGATGATTTACAGGCGGCATTCAGCGATTTACCAGATAAAACAAAAGATGCACTTAACGCCTCATTGCTAACACCACTCCAGGGGAAAACATCACATGCCACTCAGGCTCTAGCTAAAGAACTTAATTCCGATGATCAACAACAACAGCAACAATCCGAATCAGAGGGGGATAACTTGGATGCAATATTGGAACACAATTTCAGTGATGAAAACCTAGATGTTGAATCGAAAATAAAAACTCAAGATAAACTTGATGAGGGATCAGCAAATTTATCGGTTGAACCAAATCGTCCTCCGGGTAATGCAGATTGTTGGAAAATACGCAACTGTATATTGGCCGAACGTTTAAATAATACATTTGCCTTTAATGAATTTTGTCCGAAGCTGGGAAATTCGGTGAATATGACATATGTTATACCATTGTCGCGTTTCTTTAAGGAGCAGAGTATTGAGTTGCATTTAACGTAAGTAAATCTAGAGGCACCTGAAGAAATAGGTTTAATTAAAATATTTTTTTTTTTATTTTACAGATCTTCCTTACCCCTACAATGGGTTGTTTGCAACCTCCACGAACATTCCAAACAAAATGGTAAACATTTAATAAATTCCTCCCAACCGGGTCTGTCGGCGCATCACCACATCAACCATCAAACGCAAAATGTGCTGGAAAGAAGACGCAACACTTCGCTGTTGGTGCTGAATGTACCAAGTCGGGGTTATTTTGTTAAAGATTTAATTTTACGTGCCACCAATGATCCGGAGAAGGTAAGGGGAACACCTCCATATTTTTAATTTTATTAAAAAAAAATCTAATTCATTTTTTTTTCAGACAAATGTATGCCAAGAGAAACCCCATGAGACCAATTCCATATTGCAGTACAATTTTAGAATTCTAAGAGATTGTGATTAATCCAGAAAAGCTGCTGCTGCTGTTCCAGCTGCATCAAATTAATTAAAAAACCACGACAACAACTACAAGAACAAAACCCTATTATTACAACTTTACACAACAAAAAGACAATTTTACCATTTATATACTATCACTAAATTATTATTTTTTTTTTTATAGAAGAAACAATCACTAATGATTTTGTTTTTTATCAATTTTAAGCAAAAACACAAAATTACTTTAGTAAAATATTTTTTTTAGCCACCATAATTCTGTAAATACGAACAAATCAAAACAATTATCGAACAATTATTTTTAATTTTCCCCCTTTATTTTATATTGATTTTTGCCACTTTACGCATAACCTCAAATACTTTTTTCTTGGGGGGCAAACCCCAATCTGAGGTTATTATCAATTATTATGAACAAATAGCATAATTTTTTCACTGCTGTAGAACATAGTTGAAACAAAACAATTAACGTTAATTTTAAATAAAACAAATTATAATTAATATTAATAATAATAATTATTACTATATAAATAATCATAATTGATTATTTGAAAAAAAAACAACAACAACAATATTTATTTAATGAAATTATTTAGAGAATTTTGAAATATAAAATATTGTGTGTTTTATTTTGTATAATGGAGTTAGTTAAAATGGGTAGCAAGTACTGCGTCGACAATATGTAATTGTGTCGATGGACGGATAAGATCTTAGTCTCCTCATGAAAATGGTTCACAGCATTCATGAGGAGACACCCTGTTGCAGTTCTCAGGGCAGCATTCTGGCAGGTCTGGATATTCTCCCACTGCGTATCACTAACATTCGCGAACCACACTGGCGCCGCATAGCTTACAACTGACCGGCCTATGGCTTTATAAGAGGTCAACAAGGTTTCTGCATTCGAGCTGGTGAACGCGGCATAAGGTATTCGTGTACTGTCATGTATCTCGGGATAACGGTGTCGGAGCGTTTGAATTTTCTTCCACACTTCGATCGGTTGAAGGAGAAGCTGACAACGGTTGTTGGGACCATCAGGCGTGTTTTGCGGACTGATTGGGGCTTGAGTAGGCGTTCTGTGCGAATCATATATGGTGGGCTTTTTGTTGCCTGCGCAACTTATGGTGCACCTATATGGTACAGAACTGCCTCTTCTGTCTTCGGGCAGAGGAAGCTTGCCAGTGTGTCGCACTGTTTCAACAGAGGCATTGCAGGTGCTGCTTGGCACCGCGCCGCTTGATCTTGAAGTGAGATATAGGGCTATCATGTATAAGCTTAAGCGTGGTTTGCAGTTGGATGAGGATGATTGGCTCAGGCCTTCTGATTTGGTGGATGGGGAGAGTAGGCGGTACAGCACTATCCTTCGGGATTGTTTTGTTGATAGGTGGAGGACAAGGTGGGCAAACAGTAACAAAAGGAGGGTGACGTACGAATTTATTCGTGACGCAACGTTCGTAGTGGACCGGTCAGACTTTCGCTTCGGCTTAAGTACTGGTTTCTTACTGACGGGGCATGGCTCTCTCAATGCTTTTCTGCATAAGAGACGCTTTTCCCAGACGGATGTATGTGGGTGCGGGATGACTGAGGACTGGAAGCATATACTGACGGAATGCTGTTACTATGATGACATTAGAGATTTAACAAGTATGGGTATATCGAATGGAGGGGTGGGATTTCTGTAGGGCACTTGAAGACGATCGGACCTTATTTGTTTAAGTAGTTTTGCTCGTGAAGCATTTAGGAGAAGGACAGGACAGGAGAAGGACAGTACTTAGCGGAGGTGGTCCTCGTGCATAGCCCTCTTGCAGTTGGGTTGGTCGGTTGCACCGGGTGGCGGTGCTGGTCTTGGTGCGGTTATCGGCGGTTGTAGGTGGTGTACGTGCTGCCTGCGGTTGTCTGTGCATCGTGGGTGGTTCGTGGTTTCCACTTCATGTGCTTCACTCGTCATGTGGATGTAGTGTAGGCTGTCCGTGAGGGCAGTTTTGTTCATTGTTTGTGTTGTGATGTCCGATGCCGCGGTCCTTTGGCCCTTTGTGCAGTCCGTGAGGACAGCATGTTAATTGTTTGTGATTTGTGTATTTGTCACTGCCTGTGGCCAGGTTTTTCCTTGCCACTTGCGGTTATCGCCGATGCTTATTGTTGCTTTGGGATACCAGCCCGGATGTGCGTCAAACTGCGAGAGGCTTCGGTCTCGAGCCTGAGCAGAGGTTTTCCGTACCGCGGGTGTCAGGTTCCCCTGGATCTGTCGATCCAGCCTGACAGTTGGTGTGGCCTCTTGGGGAGCTTCGCGGGGGTTGTGGTTTCGCCCCTCACCAAGGGGGAGAGTGTGCCTTCTGCATGATCTCCAATTGGTACAGTACTTCGGTGCTGGTGCGCTGGTGGGCGCTTTTCCGCCTGTGGCTCAGCCACAGTGAGGTAGGCCTATTGGCAGGTACTCACGTAAAACTCTTCAAGATACTTCTCAGCTTATCGCATAAAGCAGTGGCTTGCGCAGATGACTTGAAAAGGCTGTCGAACGTTACTCCCAGTATCTTGGGGGTAGTTGGTGGTCGGAATCATTTCTCCATCGACCATTATATTCAGTAGGAGCTGCATTTCAGTCGTCCTTGTGGTGAACAGTGTGGCTGTTGATTTTGTGGCGGATATTTTCATATTCCTCAGAAGGAAGAAATTAACAAGATCGGTTATGTAGAAGTTTAACCTCTCACTTATGTCATCAATAATGGTACCCTACGCCATGATCGTACAATCATCCGCATACATTACGATTTCTATGCCATCTGGTGGTTGTAGAATATCAGAAAGGTGGAGGTTGTACAGTTTCGGACATATCACCCCTCTTTTGGGAACTCCCTGTTTCACTCTACGAGGTTTAGACTTCCTGTTTCTGAATTCCACATACGACTGGCGTCCACATATCTTCGATTAGCTTGGCATAGTTGACGGTATCGAAGGCCAAGAGCCGATGGGTCAAGAGCCACCATAACTGTTCGGCTACACGGCCTATTCTGGTTGAGTCCTCTGCTAATATGTGTGGTAATGGCGTGTCGTGCTGTGCATCTTACGGAATCCATTTTGGTTGACAACTGGAAAATTGCTTCTCAACGATGGGAGGAGTAGCGCCTCAAGTGTCTTTGCTACCGCCGACAGGAGTAAAATCGGCCTGTACGATTCACCCCTGCTGGCATTCTTACCAGGCTTTAGTAGCGGGACCACCCTGGCTATTTTCCAGGCTTCAGGAACTATGTGGGTGGTTAACGACAAATTGAGGGCTGATGTTAAGTACTCAACTCCGGAGTGCACTTATGCGACGTAGCACAATCCTCGGTTAAAATAACTCGATAAAATTACCCAAATCCACGGCGGCTGGTTCAATGTATCGGATTGACTTGGAGATGGACTTCGACCAGAGGCTGCCACCTCAACAAATACATGTTCGTGTGCGTCATTGGTTGTTGTTCTTTGCTGAGAATATTGATAGAATCCCGGAGGAAGGAAAATATATTAATTAGGAATTCGGATTTGAAGAGAAGTTGTTGTCTGTAGGCAAAAGACTTGTAGGCTCGAACGCATAATTGAATATATGGTGTGTATCGTGAGGGCTTTGCTGGCAGGAGGGGCACCTGTTAAGGGTTCCGGGGACAACACGCTCTCGATCCGAGTTGAGAACATTGCCGGACCTTAGTTGTGCCACAATTGAACGGATTTGTCTAGAAGCCTCTCACTCTCCGAAATTGCAGGAGGATGTTGTAGCAGAAGTTTCAAGTTGTCAAGTTATAAATTGACTTCTTGCGTCCAGGAAGTGAAAAATGACAGTAGACTTTGCAGTGGATAATTTTAGATTGCGCTCCGGGAAGAAGTTGGTGATGGTTGCTAAATAGTTGGATATTTTTGCATTTACGTCGTCAATGTTAACGCAGGACAAAATAATCGTACAGTCATCGCCGTACGACACCACTGAAACATCTGGTGGAGGAAATGGGAGTTTCGCAAGATAAATATTGAACAAAATGGGAGATAAGACAACGCCTTGCGGTACTCTCATTTTGATCTTGCAATATTTGGATTTTTGGCCACGCAAACTCAACGAAGGACTGCCGCCCATTAAGGTAGTTGGCAAGCCAACGCTTGATATTACTCAGGAGGCTGGAATTTGTGAGGACGGATATAAGCTCGGAATGATCGACCGTATCAAACGCCTTGGACAGATCTAAGGCGGCCACAATGGTCCGTTCAGGTAGTCGTCGCTGATTGATGCTATTCACAATCTTGGAAGTAATTTCTTGCAAAACCCTAGTTGTGTTATATGATTCCCTGAAACCGTGTTGGTGTGTAGCAATAACGAAATGTTGTTTCAGGGACGGAAGCAATAGCTACTCTAAAACTTTGGCTACTGGTGAAAGAAGAGAAATCGGGCGGTAGAATTTCCCATTAGTAGCGGATTTATCAGGTCTTAGAATTAAAATAATCCGGTAATTTTTCAAATATCAGGAATTACCAACTGTGACATCGATAACTCGTGAACGTTGGTCAGATAACCCAGCACAATTATGCCATGCTTCTTTAACATGAACATAGATATGACGTCTGGACCAAGGGCTTTGAGTGGCTTGGATTTGGAGATAATTGCCTCTAGCTCGCTGGATGAAAATTATAGTGGCTGCGAGTCCCTTGTTGTTGTAGCAGTTTGTACTCCTGTGTACTTCTCTTTAATACGACTCAATTACGCTTGATAGGCCGAGCGTAGTGCCCTAAGGCTGCATGAACAAATTCTTTGGCGAAGTTGTACCTTTGGGCATTGTTGTATCTTGGACGAACCAGGTATGACATTGGACCAACGCGTAAAACTAAGCGACTATATAGCACCAGTCTTGAAATTTGTCGAGTATATGTTATTATTACAAGTAGAGACTGGAACCGGAGTAACCCTCCTCTGCACGGTCTGGCTTTCTATACAGACGGATACAAGATGGAAGAAGGTACAGGGGCCGGCCTCTACTGTGAAAGGCTAGGCCTTGAGCTTACCTACAAGCTGGATAGCAACTGTAGTATTTTAAAAGCTGAAATCTTCGCGATTTGAAAGGCAGCGGAATTGATAAAAAGTCTGGATGCAGACTTGTGGACTATCTTTGTGGATCTTCAAGCGGCTCTTAAAGCCATCAAATCCGACGCCGTCCTTAAGTGTAGAACAGTTTTGGAAGAACTTAATTACAGCTATCGGCTGTGTTGCGTACCAGGATACCGTGATATCATGGGTAATGAAAGACCAGACGAATTAGCTACACGAGGATCTCAATCTACAGATCTAGCAATTGATGGCTTAATCAAACCACCCATATGTCATATTTATCGGAACTTTGAGGCGTTCTTCGACGAAAGAGCCTATAAACTTTCGTACAACGAACCTTGGTGCAGTGTGTAAAGATCTATTTGGCCAACTCTGTCTGCACACTCACTGTTGAACCTGGGCAAAGCTATAATAAGAGTAATGACAGGAATCATTACTGGTCAGTGCAATATCAAGGCCTTTACCTCTAAATGGGACCATGATGTTACTGATTACTGTAGACTCTGAGGTGACGAGGAGGAGACGGAGACAATTGAGCATTTCCTGTGTCGCTGCCCAGTCCTGGCCTACAGACGGCACAGATTACTGGGTGCTCTCTTTCCACCGAGGTTAATCGATACAAAAAAGATAATATAATTGAAAATAAAACTCGATAAGGCCGTCCCAGGAAGCTCAACATCAGAGAAAAACGAAAAATTTAATATATTATTAAAAAATATCCATTTAGCAGCGCTCCTAAAATCGCTGCAGTCTTAAAAGAATCATGTGGGAAATCAGTTTTAGCAGACACAATAAGTAGGTGCATCAATAAGTGTGGTTTCAATGCTCGCACTGCCCGCAAAAAACCACTTGTTAACAAAACAAACAGAAAGAAGCGAGTCAATTTTGCAAATGATTATAAAAACAAGACAAATGAGTTCTGGGAAAAAGTTATTTTCTCGCACGAAACAAAATTTAACATATTTGGGTCGGATGGACGCTCTTTGTTGTGGCGGAAAAAAGGCGAAGAGCTCAATCCAAAAAATACTCGGAAAATAGTAAAGCACGGAGGTGGTGGAGTAATGGTATGGGGATGCATGTCAGCAACTGGTGTTGGATATTTGGTATCCATGGGGGAAATAATGAATAAAACAGTTTACATGAATATTTTGAAACATAATTTGAATCAAAGTGCTGAAAAACTCAACATTCGTGATAATTATTACTTCCAACACATGGTACAATTATAAAAGGTAACAGCAAGTCCCAGCTGGTTTGATTCCAACGTAATACTAGTGTCAATATGAATTTGACAAATTATGTTTTTAAAAATCACCCAACAGGAAAATTGGGAACGCATACAATTTGAAATTGTTCTTTATTAAATGTACTCCCGTATTCATTTTACTCAATCTGCCTGTTGGGAAAGTTTGAGGAAGGAAATCTTTCTTCATTGAATAACTCGCAATTCCCTTCACTTTCATATGTGTTACACATATAAGTGGCCATAGTTCAATCATAGGAAAGATGTGGAAGCGATAGAAATATAAATTTGATAGATTTTCATTCATGTTTTTCAAATTTTATTTTTAGGATTCGAAAATATTTTATTTTCAAAATAAATATAATTTATTTGTTTGTTTACATTTTTCTGTCAAATGACGTTATAGTATAACTTACAAAAACAAATTTCCATTTGGTTGTTTTATCGTTTGTTGTACAACAACACTTGCTGTGACCTTCTATTATTATACCATGCTTCCAACAGGACAATGATCCAAAACACACTGCTATTGACGTTAAGAATTGGATCGTATACAATACACCACACATGCTGATAACACCTCCACAAAGTCCCGATTTAAATCCGATTGAGAACCTATGGGATCAGATAAACGAATCGGAGATAAACGATAAACGAATCGGAGATCATACAATATCCAGTAAGGCCCAACTCAAAGAAATACTTGTGACAGAACGGGGTAAAACATCCTCGGACTGCACTAAAAAACTTGTATACTCAATGCCCGAACGATTGAATGAAGTTTTAAAACTCAAGGCATATCCTACCAAATATTAGGTAAGTTAATTTAATTGTAAAAATTAATTATTTTTCTCCAGGGGTACCAAGACTTATGCTGTGCAAAAATATGGATTTGGCACTATGTCGATTTTGTTTTATATATTGTTTGAATACATGAAATAAAAATATATATTTGAAATTTTGTGAATTACTTTTTGAGGAATTACTGAATATTTTTTGATTTGTATGGGGTACCATGACTTTTGCTGCTCACTGTATATATATATATATATACATTATATATACGGATTTCCCTTGTTCAGTGAATAAAGCTAAAAATTGATGGAGAATATTTTGGTTCCTTATACCATCCTTCTACAATGACATCTTGTGGGAAATATGGGTAAAAACTAGTAATAAGTGCGATTTTAACCCTAAAATGTGTTTTTGTGTTTTTAAGATTTTTGACGTTTATGCTGATTTTTGAGTGTTAGTCTATTCTGAGACTTATAGTAAAACTTAATGGCGAACATTTCTGTAGAATATTCTGAGCAGCTTTAACCCAGTTTTGAATGAGTTTTAAATCACTTCCGGAAAAGGGGACCGAAAAGACCCCCTCAAAGTATCGGTTTAGGGTTAAAGTTGTATACCAAAATATTCCTCGGTATTTTATCAGTAATATTACCGAAGACACTGTATACCTAAAATGCAAAGATTTCAAGAAATCATATTTCGAAAATTATCAAAATACTTGAAAAGGGGGAATATTGCCTCGCCTTTTTAGGTTACCTCCCGACATAAACTTTCAAAACGCCGATACAAGTATTTTCCTTTTTTAGCCGCTCTTTCATAATCTGTTGGAATTTCCCGGTAATTATTTTTTGTGTTGCAGTGTTATTATACCACACCTTTTAAATAAGGTACATTCATATATATTAATAACTTATCCTCTGTAAACATAACACAACAAATAAATCATTGTTATCGATAGTTACCGAGTACTTTCGATTCCAACGATAAAGGCCAATAACTTACCATCTCTACTCTCACATTGTTTTGCTTTTTTGCAGTTTTTCAGATTTTCATAATCTTCTTAACAAAAACCACACAAATTTTCAATAAAAAATTATGTCAGCCAGAAATTTACTACTCTTGGGACAATGTATGCCCTGTGTCAAAGCTAATGCCTCCAAAATCCGGATACGTCGCATGGAATTGGACAAGAATTTGAATATGGTATAGTCATCAACTAATCACCACACTGAATTCTTGTGTTTTTTTAACCCATACAATATTTTCTTTACAGTATTTCAAAAAAGATGAATTCCTATTTGCCCACGATCCCGAGAAGGTTTGCAAGACCGGTGATGTTGTTCTGATACGTGAATTACCCGAACGTCTGACCCGACTTATTACCCATAAAGTGGAAAAAGTTGTTTATCCACTTGGTGACATAACAGATCCTATTACCGGCAAATCGGTAGTAGTTGGTAAATATCGTGATCAAATTGAGGAAGCCAATCGTATGTTTGGTAAATCGGAGAAGGCATTCGATTATACCAAGGCACCGCCTCGTGGCCGTTTGGAGGGTACAAAAGATTTTACACACGGCGAAACCTATATTAAATATCATGAAGATGGCAAAGATCAACCGTTTGCTGTGTGAAGTGTGTGAATTTGTTAAAGATTGTTCCATTATTTTTGATGTTCTAAATAGTTTTAATACAAATAATAAATTAGTAATTGATATTGAAACGAATGTTTGATATTTACAATTAGTGTGTCGGATAACAACAATCTTTGATATTTGGAAAAACGTCTTGAATTTAAAAGGACCCATGTAAATGTCTGTGAAAAACATGTTTTTAAAAGAAAAAAAAATAGAAGGTCGGGAACAAGATATTTTCAATGTCATCCACCGAGAGGTCAAATGGAACCTACAATAGGTCTACCTAAATTACTTCAGTTTTTAGAAAATAATCTAGAAGATGACGGCCTTGCACCTGTAGAGGACATTCAAAATGTTATTGACGAGATTTTGAAGATAGTTTGTCCATAAAAATCTATTGAATAATGTCCGGTATAAGATTTGTGAATATAATAGAGCGGTACAGAGTATTTTATCTATATTTATAGGGGACGAAAACGATTTGTAAAATTACTTTTATAGACCAAAATAAGGTATTGTATGTTTTGATCACTCAGTACTGAAAGGAGTCCTCTAGAACACACTACGAATACCTATACAGTGCTTTCGTGCTACGAATTAATATTTACCTAAAAAGAAAGATATGAATAACCATGGACAAATAATGCAATTTGATAGGAATATTTAGGCCTATTCCCATTTGAAACCAATAATATCCATAATATATAATGACACCTAATTCTTTTGGAAAACGTGTTCAAAATAATATGCCGGCAACAGGGGGTACTGTTATAGAGGGACTATAAAAAAACTAGACCTGCACTGACAACTTTTGTTTTCAGGTTTGACAAAATTGAATTGTTATCTAGCTATAATGATCAATATTGATCATTTTATTAGGGAGATTTTTTTACGTGTCCAAATCCATAAAAATATCGAGAGTTGTGAGGTACCGTATCATGGGGATATGCTTAAAAGTTTACCGATATTGATAATTTTTGATAGATTTTCCACCTAATGAATCTCCAAAATATCAGAAATAATAAAAATTTTATTTTGCAGTATAGAAATAATTTTTAAAACAGGAAACGGGCCCGAACGTAAAGAACGGATATCCTCGTGACTATAACTACATTAGGGCAATGAAAATATTCTTGAAAGAGAAAGCGAACAATAGTGCAAGATATAAAAATTTCAATATGGCCGAATAGATACGTTCCAAAAATAATAATAGCTGCTAAACATAAACTGTCTCAACTCCAATTATTGTAGTCTTTATAAGTATGAGACGATTTAGCGAAATAATAAAGAAAAACTCAATGCCGACTCTGAATCATTTTTAAGCGGAAATAGAACTCGAAGACGTATTATATCTGGTAAAAATCTGCAAAAGATATATACAAATAAAACGAGAAAGAATTTTGAAAATCACAAATAAAGTGAGTCTACTATCCACAGATTATATAAATTTAATTAATTGATATTAATCTATTTTTTAAATGGATTAATATCAATCCATATTTCCAAAGAGGTATATTATCTAATGTGAACCTTTAAACAATCATCCACTTAGATATTTGAGAACGTTTCCATCAATTGAAGAACTTTAATTGGTATTTTGTTTCGGATTTGCAGAAGTATTATGTTTATTTTTCTAATAAATACTTTGGCTTATTTCAATAGACAATTAATTCAATAACCCTTTTGGCTTTGGGCGGTTCGTGAAAAGGAAAAATCACAGCTAATTCGGAAATTTAAATAAAAAGCGGCTATTGGCCTGTTCCCGTATTGAAGGAATCTGCTAATTTTTCGATATCATAAAATGGTATGTTCCCGTACTGCAATAATCTACTTTTTTTACTACGATAACACTTTTTTCCTTTACGATATCGAAAAAAATAGTAAAAACTCGTACATTCTTGCAGTACGGGAACAGACCAATAGTAGATTATCTAGGCATAATCATCATTTTGTCTTCCCCTTTATTCCCACAAATCATATTTTAGAGGCTGTCATTTTAACTGGCTGTCATCTATAAAATTTATGTCCTCCATCTATCATCTCGTCATCTTTGCCATCTATTGGTCTTTTCCCGTACTACAAGAATCTACTATTTTTTTACTACGATATCGAAGAAAATAGTAAAATCTTGAAGATTCTTGCAGTACGGGAACGGACCATATATTTTTAAAACCTCGATCAATATTCAATTTTGTAAATAGAAACAAGTTAATAAATTTTTTGAATTGTCCATAAAAAATTATTAATTATTAAATTTTGGTATTTTTAGGGCTCCTGGACACGTTTGGTAACCGAATTGAATATTTTGGGTTCATTTTTTTTTAATTTTACAAAAATTTCCCTTTAAAAGTGAATATAATGAATAGTAAACATTGTTGCGTATGGGTTGCAAAATATCATTGGAAAACTTAGTGGACATAGGTCCATTTCTTTGTTATGTTTCTTTATATAAACATTATTCGCTTAGTACCAATAATTTGTCACTTTCACAATTAACAACTTTTTAACTCATTTTATATATATTTTAAGAAAATTAAAATGTGTGTTTTATATAAATACTTTTTGTGTCATCTATTTTCATTTTCCCTTTGTTATGGATGAAACAAATATTTCTTGGTACTCCCTACTGGATTTTGGAAAGAAATCATAATTTTTCATTCATTCATGTCAAATAAACAAAACTATTTGTTGCGTTTATTTATTTAATATTTTGACAGAAGAAGCCACCACCTACACAGTTGCTTTATGTTATTCAATTCTACCTTTTACCTTGTATTATTTCACTATTGGTGTGTTCCCATACTCAAAAAGTGGAAAAACTTTTGAAATTTATAAAGTGGGAATCGAAATTATTTTCGAATAATGGTATACTCTGGAACATACTACAAGAAATTTGTATTCTTTACTACGATAACAATTTTTCCTTTATGATATCGAAGAAAATAGTAAAAATTGGTAGATTCTTATATGGTACAATAACAATAGTTAGTCTTACTTGACGATATTAACAAAAATTGTAGTCTAGTGTAATGTCTTATTATGTCATATTTACATAAACATATTCAACATGTTGTTATGTTTATTTGACACATTTTTACAATTTTACTAAATAAGGAAAATATCACGAAAAATGAATGGAATGTCATATTTTCAAATATAATTCTAAAAATATTTCTTCCCAAAACATTGAAAGATTTTACTCTCAAATGCTGTAATGTTAAATTTTAATTACCTCTGAATTTGAAAATATTTTATATATTTTTGTCCGCTTCAAGACATTAAACGGCGTATACATACAAACTTTTTACCAGATTATCCCACTTCTTGAGGATTTATTTGACGTATATGCAATGGAATTGAATTTTACTTAACAATATCGAAGAAAATAGTAAAATCTAGCAAATTCTTGCAGTATGGGAACAGACCATTTGTTTTGACAGAACATGTGCACGCAAAAGAAAATAATCTAATCAGCATGTACCATTAACCTACCTGTTTTTATTGTACCATTGATTCTTGCAGTATGGGATAATACTAATTTACTATTATATTCAAATGGACCAATAATTGCGATTATATAATGCATTTCTTTGCATTTAAGCGAAAATTTAAATAGGGTGTAATCCCAAACATCATATTGTTGGACGTGACCCGCCCAGTCGTGAGAAATTTGTACGATTTAGTATGAGAGGTCTAAAGGCATTAAAGATAGTCTCAATACCAGCAAACATATCAAATAAGCCTGAATAGAACTTTTGCCGTTTCGGATGCAGTTCCTCCGTCAAGCCTATTCAAATCTCTACAGAGGATTTGTGACAGCATCACTGTGCCCCCTCAAAACCACGCGATTAAATTAATATGTGAAAGAAATCACATTACATATTTATTTATTTTACTTCAATTTTAACAGTATGAGACCGAGGTTCATAGGACAAATTTCCATTAAAAATGTAAAAATAGATAAGCTTGTTTGCTTCGTATAAACATTATTTAAGTCTTTAGCTAGTAACCGTTATTATCGATAGTATTAACTATTTATCGGTGTTACCGCAAATCAGAAAACTATCGAAATTTCCAATCGATTTTCGACCATCTCTAATATCTCAAAAATATTCAGGTGATTGAACAAAAACTACTCTGAAAAAATATAAATAAACAAACATTTCAACATAAATACCCGATTCACAACAAAGCAAAACAGCGCACGAGAAAAAAACAGATTAAATGCCTGCAGTGTAAAATAAGATTGACATCCCACAAGCTCTGTCAAAATGGTAAGAAGGAATGGTCCGGAAAAAATTGTTGCAGTGCGAATGATGATGATAACACCCATCGTATGAAAACGCTGGGCCACCATATCAGATGTTGCTGCTGCTACGCATTAAGAAAAACGAATTTTTCATTGTTGGGTTTTTCTTTTTCTCTGTTCTGTTCTGTAGAGTTACGAAGACGATGACTATCATGTGGATACCTTTCCCAAGGAATATGGTTATGGTGCATTCGATCAGGATGGTTTGGATTCGTCAGGGATGACGGGTTCCGATGCCGATTCTAAGCCACGTATTCTCTTAATGGGTCTACGACGTTCGGGCAAATCTTCAATACAAAAAGTTGTCTTCCATAAGATGTCACCCAACGAAACACTGTTCCTGGAATCGACCAGTAAAATTGTCAAAGACGATATTAACAATTCAAGTTTTGTACAATTTTCAATTTGGGATTTTCCGGGACAAATTGATTTCATTGATCCCACATTCGATTCGGATATGATATTTGGTAATTGTGGATCGTTGGTGTTCGTGATCGATGCAAAGGATGATTACAACGAAGCGTTGACGAAATTTAAGAATACCGTCATAAAGGCATATAAAGTTAATCCGCGTATTAAATTTGAAGTTTTTATACATAAGGTAAGTGAGTGTTTGGTGGCAGTCAGTTAGTCAGTCAGTGGTGAGTTATGGAGGTGGAGAATGTAATGTGATATCTTTAATGTAAAATTGAGTTGCTGTTGTTGATAGTTTTTACAGTGTGACAGTTGAGTTTTAAGTTGTCGTATTTGCAGAGATGTAAGATGTTGTTAATAGGAATTAATTGATTGAGAGGAGTTTGTTAGAGGAATTAAAGATTCGGTTTGTAAAAATTACTTCTTAAAAGTGTAATTTATTTAATGAATGTTTTATCTAATAGGATAACATTGGGATATAAAATATAAATGATTTGTAGAAAGCCTTGTCCATTTATGGTAGTCATTTCCTTTATATAAGACCATGGAATGGAGTTTCTATTCATCGGCAGCAGAATAAAATTTTGAACACATTTTGTAAAGTTTTAGAAGAGTTAATAGAATTGTATAAATGTAACCTGTATATAAATGATCTTCCATAGAAGATCAATGGAGGAGGAGCTTATTTGTTAATAACGATTTCTATAAAAGTCTATGATGCGTGGATTTTAAAATAATTTATTCAACAATCGATAGAATCAAGTGCTTGGATTTATTTTATATTTAATAAAAGTGTATTATAGAGAAGATTCCCGCTAAAATTCCATTTGAAAATAAGAGATAAGATCCAAAAATACCGAAATTTGTGATGTAGCGTCGTTATATGGGGGATTATATAAAAAATAACCAATATTGATGATGTTTAGTGGATTTGACACCCCATCGGAAACTTATGGCCAATTCTGTAAAAAAAACCTTTGTTAAAACCCCCAAAATGCCGAATAATGGGGGTTACGATTATATGGGAGCTACTTTGATAGGTTAAGTTGGGGATGTACGGTTGCTAATTACAACCGTTCACTCGGAGTCATTTGTCCATTGTGATCATCCTTGATACCTGAAAAGAAAAGGAAAAGAGAATGGAAGACAGAAAAAAATAGTTGGAGTGCCCAGAAAGTGGTTATTTTAGCCATGCCAAAATTTAAAACAAAGTCTTGGATCTGATTGGGGTCTATTTTGGAGAAGAAAGCTAGGTTATCAATTGCATATCTTCCAAACTGTTTGTGTCTTCGGCCACTCAGCGATGGACATCTACAGAGGATATGTTCAATTGTTTCTAGCTCCTCTTCGTTCTCACATAGACGACAGTAATCCTCTCCGCTGGAATCCCATTTCGAAGTGAGGGATCTAAACTTGCAGTGACCTGCTTTGATCCCACCAATGATTTAATCTCTCCCTCTTATTATGTGACAACAGCGAAGAAGTTCTTCGGCGAGAGAATTCAGGCCAGATATGTTTCGAGATTCTGCCACCAGGTTCTCTTGACCATCTGTTACCGACTACCTCGCCGTAGATCAAGCGGATTTTGCCAATGAAATAGCCAAGATCTCTCAATCGGAAGATTGGACGACTATGAACCCCCTCGAGCAAACTCGTCGGCTATCTCATTCCCTTCTATGTTGCTTTGTTCTGGAACCAAACATAAATTAACTATCCGTCATATAAAATACAGAGCAGCCTTGCAATCAAGAACTGCCTTTGTGTTTGAATGCCGCATGACTATCGACATATATAGTCACCGGTCCCGTATTATCGGCAGTAAGTGTTTTGACTATCTCGGCCGATTTCGCGATTGCAAGGACTTCTGCTTGAAAAACGCTTCAAAGATCCTGCACCAGTGCCTTCCTCCATCTTGCCGTTTTTGAAGACCTGACAGAAGCAAAGATCTACTAGTTCAGGATTCCCTAATAGGAAACTCTACTCTGAAGTCGTTAAAATCTCTATGAGAGGGAACATAATCACTAATGTGAGTACTCCTCCTCAAGAAGTTACAACCTGGCGTCATGTAGAGGATACTAGCGTATCCTATTGTTATATGGGAGCTATACCAAAACGTGGACCGATATACCCCATTTGCAAAATTTCAAAGCTATATCTCAAATATTGCAATCTATATCGTGATTTTAACAAACGGACATGTACAAATCGACATAGAATATTCTTTATACTTTATGGCGTCTCCTATTTCGATGTGTGTCTTTTAAATCATAATAGAGATCGCAAAATTTAATATATGATGTTGGAAGTTCGAAAGTGCCAGTAGTAGTGTCAGTCAGTAAGACAAAAATTGGCATTTATTGGAATTTGTTTTTGCCATATAATTTATTAGATGGTATGTTTTACATACACATCAATGTTGTTCATTGCGATTAAAACCTTTGTTTGCCCTGCAGTTTCATGTCTACTATAATCTACTGGCCTGGTAATATGAACATACAACCATACAATTCATGTACTGTTGATAACAATGCAAATCAACAGCACTTATATGGCTTCATAAATATGTCTTTTTTCCCTCAATATTGTTTGTGACACATTGACGGGGGAACTTACGGTTTTAATTACAGAGTTCAATGTTCAGATAATTGATAATAGGAATTTATTATCTGCATGTAGGATATGGGATAAAACAAAATTGTTGAACTAGACAAAAATTATATAATAAGTCATTAGGGTCGTACCTATTTTATTGCGCTCCGTACAAAAATACTCACATTCTCACCTTTATACGGTTTGTTAGACGTCCGTATTACCCAAATAGAAAAGGACTTTATTTGCAACTGTGTCAATTGAAAGCGGCGAAAATTGATGTATCAAAACAAAATGGCGTTCTCTTTGTAAACCTTTTACCGAGTAAAAATGGTAAACAGGAATGCCTACTTCTGATTGGGTGTTAGGTTGATTTTGGAAGTATTGCCATCTAATTTTGGCATATTTACTAGATTTGCGTTCCCGAACTTTTCAATTTATTTTACTTAAATTAAAAGCAATCTTATTATTTTTCTTTATTTTATCAATGCTAAACAATTTTAAATTTTCAAAAACAGTCGTAAAATGTATTTTAAAAATTATTATTATTTTTTTAATGTTTATACATATAACAGAATTTGTATATATTAAATCTATATTATTATTTCTTTTCTAATTTTTATATAAAACAATTTAAGTGTATTTTTATCTTATTTATTCTCAAACACTTAATTGTAAATTTTCACATCTCTTTATATATTCCAGGTCGATGGCATTAGCGATGACACAAAAATGGAATCCCAGCGTGACATACATCAACGAGCCTCCGATGATTTAGCCGATGCTGGCCTAACGCAAATCCATTTAAGTTTTCACTTGACTTCCATCTATGATCATTCGATATTTGAGGCCTTTTCAAAGGTGGTACAAAAGCTAATACCCCAATTGCCGACATTAGAAAATTTGCTCAATATTTTTATATCGGTAAGTGAGAAAATGTAATATTTTTTAATTTTATTATTTTTTAATTGAAATTCCGTTTTAGAATTCTGGCATTGAAAAGGCATTTCTATTCGATGTGGTGTCAAAAATTTACATTGCAACCGATTGTTCACCGGTCGATATGCAAAGTTATGAACTATGTTGTGATATGATAGACGTTGTTATCGATTTATCGAGTATATATAGGTAAGTTGAAATTGAAAAAAATAAGATTTTGAAACATATAGTCTCCAATCCACAACAAAGTGTTTTATAATAAATTATAAAACATATATACGTTATGAGTTGCCAATGCCTCACACGTAGCGGAGACATCTACCTTAAAGACAAGTGTTGCCAATAACCTTATAATTTCATAGCAGCAAGCTTTGGTATATGTCATTATTTATAACTGTTAGACATTAGACAAATTCACCATTTTTTGGTATAGTATAACAGCTATATTTTATAGCTACCTTATTGTTATACACAAGGAAAATAAATGTGTGCTAACGGTGACGATTTGAAATAAGGACAATTATATAAAATAATTATTTTGGTATTCAAAGAACAATGAGATAAACAAGTGAAAACGCCATTATACGCATAAACATGAGATAGACATTCATCAATATATCTAAAATCGATCGTAACCTTTATATGTGCGCTATGACGTGGTAACTTGCTGCCAGGAGAAAAAAGCCAGATTGGAAAATTTGGCAAAAATACGGAAGTTGAGCGGACCGTTATATAAGGACTATACCAAAACATGGACTGATATCGATATATTTTGGTTGTTGGTGCTCTAGCAGCCCTATTGCTTTTACACAATGGGATACGTAGTTGAGCTTAAAAGTCGACTTTTAGACTTTTCGATTTTTTGCCTCTGACCAAAAAGTCAACTCTTATACTTTTCGACTTTTGCCTTTCAATAAAAGATCCATTTTACGATCATTCGATTTTGTCAAACCTGATCAAAATCGATTATCGACTTTTACCGACTAATGCAAAGTCACATGAAAAAAAGTTCTGGAATGTGTAATATTTGGGCAATTTGGGCTTCATGATAATAAAACAAATATTTGTTAATAAAATCGAAAGTCGACTTCACGATTTTCTCAAATATCAAAAGCCGACTTCGACTTTTAGACTTTTCCATACTGAAAGTCGACTCGGGTTGTTTCGGCTTGTAGACCCCACTGTCGCGGTAACGATATTTGGCATCCAATGGCATCCCAAAATATCAAATTAGAGCCAAATTGGAATTCCTGTTATGTGGGGTCTATCCTGAATCCTGGACCAATATTAATTATTGGTGAGGGGATATTCTATTTAATTGAAAAAACGTACCAAAA